>NW_004955456.1:11548985-11643709 GCF_000276665.1 Chinchilla lanigera
TCCACCTTCCCTACATCTCCCTTTTCTTCTCTTCTTTCTCTTCTCTTCTCTTTTCTCTTCTCTTCTCTTCTCTTCTCTTCTCTTCTCTTCTCTTCTCTTCTCTTCTTTCTCTTCTTCTATTCTCTTCTCTTCTTCTCTTCTCTTTCTTCTTTTCTCTTCTCTTTTTTAATTTTGAGACAATTTTTGCTGAACTGCTAGGTTTTCCAGGCTGAGCTCCAACTTTTGAACTTTTTGCCTCAGCCTCCCATAGTGCTGGGATTACAGGCAGGTGCCACCTCACCCAGCTGAAACTGGCAGCTTGGATTTGCTGCCTCTTGGAACACTCGCCTTGGAACTGGACACCATGCTGAGAGGGAGCCCAGACCCGAGGCTGGGGCTGTGCTAGGTGCTCCACCCAACAGACCCGGCTGAGGTCCCAGTGGGTCACTGCTACCCACTGCCAAATGTGTGAACGGCAAGGCCTCTGAATTTGAATAACATCAGCCCCCAGCACTTGAGTCCCTGTCACCCTTTGAGTCTTCCTGGCTCATGTTGTGCTAGAGCTGTCCGTACTGTCTTGCCCATATTCCCGACTCACGGTGCTCATGAGTGGAGTCCAACGGGTGCTTCAGTATAGTCTGTTATGCAGCCGTGATAACTAGAACCATCACTCAGCTTTACGTCTAAGGATTGTGAGAGAGTGATAGCACAGTAGGATCTTTAAGAGGGCAGGCTCTGGGAAGTGACTAAGTTCCAGTCCTGGCTCTACCTTTCTTTAGCTGTGTCATTTTGGGTAAATTACTTACCTTTCTATGCCTCCATCTCCTCAGCTGAGATGGAATTACTGATACCGCCTACTGCATCAGGTGAGAATTTAATAACTTAATGTATTTAAAGGCTGAAAGCCATGCAAGGATTTGCAGCGAGTCTGATAGTGATGAAGAATGTGGTTTAGCTAGGTGTGGTAGTGTACACCTGTAATCCCAGCACACTGGGAGGCTGAGGCAGGAAGACTGCAAGCTCAAGGCCAGCCTGAGTAATTTAGACAAGACCCTATCTTAAAACAAACAAAACAAAACAAAACGAAACAAATGGGCTGGGGAATGTAGCTCAGTGGTAGAGGCTCCCTGGATTCAATTCCTGGTACCGAGAAAAATGAAAGATCAAAAAGGCTTAGGCTTGCACATTCTGTACTTTGCAAGATGCCCAGAGGTGGGCAAGTGGGTAGGTGGGTGGGAGCCACTGCATAAATTGGGTGTGAGTGCATTTGCGTGGCACATGTCCCGTTGCTAAGGACATCCAGGCACCCACATTGTTCTTAGCGATTTAGCAAGTGTTCAAAGGCACCTTGGAATGGTGTATCTTGTCTCTGGACCTGTCACTACCACGTTGCTCAGAAATTGGATTCTGTGGAGTGGAAACATGTGGCTTGTTGGCAAGGCAACTGGTTCAGAGCGGGGACGTTTCCAGGCTGAGAGAGCTCGCCTTTGTCAATTGGGTTATGGCCTCATAACAACCTGTTTGTTTGTGTTCTTTTCTGGAAGCTCGGAGACATTAGGCCACCTCCAGTGATGAGGGGAGAGTGCTCCCTACACCTGGGCGACTCCAGCTGCACTCCCTGCTTTGTGTGCCAGGCTGCGAGACGCAGCCTGAGACTCCCTAAGTGTGGGGGCACTGGGCCTGACAAGGCCAGGTCAATATCTTCGTGCTCTATGTCCTGCAACACAGGGAGGGCTTCTGAATTTTCTTCCCCCGACATTTTTTTGCCTCCAGGTAACAAAGGGAGTTGGGAGGGTTTGTGTCTCCTCTATTCTAGCACACCACGCCATCAGTTTCCCCTGAAAAATCAGAAGGGAAGCCCTCTTATATCAAGTTTTGGGTGTGACAAATGGAAATTGATAGGTTAACTAGTGAACTGGCAAAATCTGTCAGCAGTGCCAGTAGGAATGAAAGGAAAGGCTATGGAAGTTGAAAGAAATTTAGGCTCTCCAGGTGGCATTGTGGGATTTGGTAGCTGGTGGCAAATTCTTGGCTTTCGTCCTGGCTCTGCCGCTTGTAGCTGGCACACTCTTGAGTCACGTTAACCTTTTTGGGCCTCCAGTTGTTTGTCGAAAGGGACAGTGATGGCTTCATATCAGAGTATTGCTGTGAAGACTGTCAAGGATCAAGTATGTGCAAAGAGCTCTAAACCATGAAGCTTGGTACAAAGCCTGGCTATGTACACTGCGTTCTTCACAAAAGATCCTTACACTTGGCTGTCAAGCTCAGACACTGCGCTTCCATTCATTCACTCAATCACTCATTCATTTATTTAGCAAACAGTTATCAAGTGCTTCTGTGTGCTATGCCAGGTACCAGTTCCTGGGGATATAATCAATGAGCAAAAGTAGAAAAGCAATCCTATCTTTCTGAGCTTAATTCTAGCAAGGAGAGACACAGACAGAACATAAGTAAATTCGGTCCATTAGACCGTGGTGAATCCTATGTAGAAAAATAAAGCAGAGCAGGGAGCTGGAAGCTGGAGAACTGTGGGATGGGGAGGTGTTTCTGTTTTAAATACCATATCCAGGAAGACCCCACCGAAAGGGTAACATTTGAGTAAAGACTTGCAAGAGGTTAGGAAGTGAGCCATGAGATTACTTGGGGAAAAGCTTCCCGGGCAAAAGCAGACAGCACGTGTACATGTCCCAGGAGGCCACCTGGGGTATTTGAGAAAGAGCCTGGAGGCCAGGGCAGCTGGCTTAGCAGGAGAGAGGGAGAGAAAGGGGAGCCAGGGCCTGCTGGTTTCCTGCGCAGGTTGTGGAAGGCCTTGGAGGTCGTTCTGAGGACTTTGCTCTGAATGAGAAGAGAAGCTTCTGGAAGGTTGGGAGCAGCGGAAGGAGAGATCCCACTTAGTTTTAGTTTTTTGGGTGGGTGGGGCTGGTGCTGAGGATCAAACCCAGAGCTGAGAACACAGTAGACAAGTGCTCCACCACTGAGTCACCTTCCTAACCCTTCACGTATCCTTTAAAGAGCAAATTTTAACCGTGATGGCGTCCTATTTGTTAGCTTTTATGGATTTGTTTTTTTATGATGTTGTCCATTACGTTTTAAAAGGCTTCCTCTGACCTGTGTAGGTCAGGCAGGGAGTGAAAGGGCTGAGGGAGGAGTGCGCAGAGCTGTCTCAAGCTGAAACGGGAAGACGGGAAAGAGATGCTTGCTTAGACAGGGATAGTGAGGGTAGAGGGAATGGGAGAGGAGAGATTGGGGTATATCTCAAAGCTAGAGCCAATAGGATTTTTCCAATGGGTTTGGCTAGGAGATGGGAGAGAAAGGGAAGGGTCACCTCGGACCTGAAGGAATGGGCAACTCCTTACCCTGGCAGAAAGTCGAGCAGAGCAGTGCCTGTGAAGCCGAAGAACCTGGAGCTCAGTGTTTGACACATTGAATCTGAGATGCTTATTTGACGTCTCAAGTGGAGTAGGTATTCGGACGTGAGTCGAAGCTCAGTGTGATTCAGCCTCTGGTCATGCTAGGTGTGTGTCATCCTTTGCTATTTCTCTTCTGAATTTATATCCTTTGCTGAACTTGTCACTTTTTTTATTGGAGCTCATATAGTAAGTGTACCTTTCTGAGTTATGTAGGTCGTTGTTCACTTCTCAAGCTCAACTTGGATCAACTGCATTTATTGCCCAACTACATAGATTCCAATTTGACCTTCACAAGGCTGTGACAATGCCAGAGACAGGAGGAAATGTGTTCCCATGAGGTTGGAGAGGGTGGAGATTTTCAAACTTTCCTGACTTTTGGAGGGAAAACCCTAAAGGAGCCCTGGGGTCTTCCCTTCATCACTCAAAATACTATTCCTCCGGTGGTTTGCCTTCTCCCATTTTGATGCAGACACTTCTGTGACTACCTCTAATCTCCATCTAACTTTCTCCTACTTATTGATGTGCAAAGGACAAAAGCAAGAAGTAATTGCTCTCCCCTTGGGCTGGCAGGTCAAAGCAGCTTCCCTGGAATGTCACTATGGATCAGGAGCAAACTTGAATCTGTTTTTCATCTGAGCAGTAGCTTTGGTTGACGTGATTCTGATTTGTTTACTTACTGCAGTACTAGAGATTGAGCCTAATGCCATCTTATTGAACTACATCCCAGTTCTATATTAGTTTTTATTTCAAGACAGGATCTCACTAAGTTGCAAGCTCCTCAGGCACCCTCCTGCCTCATCCTCCCATTTCCTCCTCAGGCACCCTCCTGCCTCATCCTCCTGTTTCCCTTCATCTTGAGGGAAACCTGAGTGGCTGCTCCTTGAGGGCAATGCATACTGTGTCTTGGGCCAGTAAAGCAGTATCATCCTTGGCTGGTCCCACCCTCCCCACAGCGTTCCCAGGGGAAGTGTGCTGAGTTTATTAGTATCTGAAGTGTCATAGGACACAGAGATCTCAGATAGAATATTAGGCTTGCCAAAAGGTGACATTTCCTTTGAGTGTATTTTGATTTTGAGTTCTGCCAGATTTCTACTTGTTGGACCACAAGCAAAACAATTCCTCCTCAAAAGTGACTTCTAGTTTTATTACAGTGGCCATTTCTATTATTCTTTGCTCCTCCTTGTCCACATACACTTGCACTCATACTTATATTGTAATAGTGTACATGATTGAAGTGATAATTTTGTCTCTTCTTCCTCTGCTTTTCTTCCTTCTCCTCTCTCTCCTCCTTTTCCTCTTTTTTTCTCCACTAGGCATTGAACTCAGGCACTGTACAGGCACTGAGCTATATCCCTGGCTCTTTTTACCTTTTGAGACAAGGTCTCCTTTAATTGCCTAGGTTGGGTTTGAGTTTGTAATCCTCCTGCCTCAGCCTCCCAGAGTGCTAGAGATACAGGTGTGTGTCACTACACCTGGCTCATTTGCAAAGAGTTTCACAACTTTGAAAAGCTTCATTTAATCCCCACACCACTCTTTAATGCTGTAATTAGCACTCTACTGCAGCTGAAAAATCTGAGGCTAAGAGCAGCTTTTATAACCACACCCCACAGCACATAGACAGCATGCAGAACATCAGATTAGATGTTGGAAAGCCATAGGTTGTATGACTGTGTGTGAGATACTTAATTATCTAGAATGTTAGCAGTTCTTACCTACCTCATGGGAGTGTTGTAGCATAAAAAGGGCAATGTATTTGAGGATGCTTGATAGACGGAAATTTTTCATGTAATTAGAACTCCAGCGTTTTGGAGTTACAGTGTTAGACAGTGCATTAATAGCGCATGTGGCTTTATTATTGTTACTTTTTAATCTTGAAAAATTTCTTAATGGGCTGAAGATGCAGTTCAATAGGATGCCTGCACAAGGCCCTGAGTTTGATTTCCAGCCCTGGAAAAAAATTCCTTAAAATAAAGTCATATTATTGACATTTTAAGATGATTCCTGATATGAATTCCTGAGTGCACCAGTTAATATTGCTACCAACAGAGCAGGAGCTGACTGCTTTTCCCACAACGTTCTAATACTGGTGACTCCTAAAATTTTTGGCTAGTGGGTGTAAAATGCTGCAGCATTGTTTGAGTGGGCCTTTCTTTGATAACAAGCAAACTGAAACATTTTGATAAATACTTGTTCACTAGTGGTATGTTTTCCATGAATTGTTTTCTCAAGTTCTTTGCCAGTTTACTCATTACAGACCTAATAGTTTGTGTTGCTGTGTGTAAGTTCTTTATGTAACTTCGACACCAGCCCTTTGTTAATCTGCTGTGAAGGTTTTCTCTAGACATTTTGGCTTTGAGTGTAGTGGTTCAAAGTAGCTTTGTCAAGCGGCTGCTTACTTTTCCAAATTGTCTGTCCTCTGCGAGTTCTTTCAACTTAACTTGTAAAGTTATCACCCCTTGTGCTCCCTTTATTGGCGTATTCTGAAGATGGAATGATACAATAGATTAGTGTGGCCCCTCACCAAGGATGACAAATTTGTAAAGAGCTCCCATATTTTTTTATGGTAGAAAAATTATACTCAAGCCAGTGTGGTGGTCCCAGCTACTAGGACGCTGAAGAATACTACTTCAGTCCTGGAGTTAGAAGCCAACCTGGTCAGCAGAGTGGGAGCCCATCTCTATTAAAAAGCAAAACAAAACAAGAAAGATGCTTCAGTAAACCTGTTAACGAAACAAGCAAACAACAGCAACAAACCAAAGAAACAAACCCACACATAAAACTGATTTCCCTAATGATGTCATCAGTGCGGTAATACAAGTTTCTTTCTGAGGTGAGAATTTCAAGGTTTTCCTATGGATATTCATGTGTAATCTTTGCCCATAATTTTCTTTTGTGTGTTTCGTTTTTATCAGGCTTTGGGAAGCTTATCGAATGGACACAAAGTTACTCTTATCTCTTTCATTCATTTTGGATATTTTGTACAGTGCTGAAAGTATGTGCTTCTTTTAACAGGATCAGAACTGTCCTGGTAGAAATGTTAGGATCAATTGCATTTTGGGGGGGTGGTTATTGAATAATTTTCTCAAATTCTTCCTTGATTATTATTATGTTTAGATTTTTATTTCTGGGATTATACTTTGCAATCTGTATCTTTTGAAAAATTTTAATTTCATTAAGGATTCCAGTTTATTATTCTACGACTGTGTATGTAACATTCCCTTTGGATTTAGGGAAAAAAATCCATTTTCTGTAAATCGTCCTATCTCCTTTCTCATTTCTAATTAAAAATGTTTCCTAATTGTGTTTGTCAGAGGTTTGTTTACTTTAGAAGTCTTATCAAAAATCCAGCATTTGAACTAATTTATCATTCTCTTGCTTTATGCTTTAGGATTTATTTATTTCAGCTTTTATCTTTATTGACTTCATCTTTTAGAATTGCTTTTCTGTTTAGCTTTTCAGAGGGAGGCTTTGTTAATATCAGCTTAGATAATCCCAGCCTGAAAGGACTCTGAAGTGGGAAACACGAGGCAGGGAGAAAAGCTGATGTGTTATCATTGAGTGTTTATCAATCAGAGACCGGCAAATTCAATGGACCAGCTAATTCAATGGAAGGAGTTCACATGTAGGGAACTACTTGTCAATATGGGAAGAGCTGAAAAGCCTATGGGGCCGGTGAGTCATGATAGAGATGAGCAAGCTGCCTCTTCCCTCCCACACGCAGCTGCAGGGACAGGAGCAGGAGAAGATGATATCAGCCCCAGGAGCTGGCGTACCTGGTGGGACGCAGAAACACAGCTCCGGTGAGAAGCCCGAGCAGGCAGAGACAGGGCAGAGGATGGGGAGGAATAACCTGGCTTTTACACCTCCCTCCTCTGAATCTTCAGATTTGCATATGCACATAACATGCTTGATCTTTTGCACCCCTCCTCATCATGCCCTTTGCCCTGGCTGCCCTTAGTTTTTAATATTTTTTTGGGGGGTGGTTTTCATGTGTATATTTTGCTTATATCCATCCACCCTATTACTTGCCCCCCATTTGCTTCTACTTGCTTGTCATCTGTTCTGGATTCCACATATTAGGAAGAACATGTGATATTTATCCTTCTGAATCTGGTTTATCTCACTCAATGTGATGGTCTCCTGACCCATCCATTCTCCTGCAAAGGACAGATTTTCACTCTTCCTTATGGGAGTAGACTACTCTCTAGTGAATATACACTATATTGTCTTTATCTGTTAATGGGCACCAGGGCTGGTTCCATAGCTTGACTCTTATGAATTGTGTTGCAATAGACTTGGTTATGCAGGTGTCCTTTGTCATCTTATCCACTGCCTTTGTTCTATCTGAGACCTGTGGACAGAGGCAACAGATCTCCATCTCTAGTCTTGACCTCCTTCCTCAGCTCTGTCTCTATTTCTAGCTGCGTAGTGGATATTAGAGTTGCCTCCAAACCACTGTAAAATGAATTTATGATGTTCTCTCCTGCCCAATCTATTTTATTCACTGCCTTCATTTCTTGGCTAGTAGATGTCCTTGTACCCAGGCATCCAGCTGCACTGGGTCTGGCCAGCTGGGAGCAAGCCCAAGTCTTTCCTTCTTCCTGAGTCTTGTGTGGCCCTGCGTGGACCTGCTTAATGCTATGCCCTGGGAGCAGCCCACTTCTTCCTGCTTCCCTCCGTGGCACCTGGACCAGCTCCCACTAGTCCGTTCTCCTCCTACCTCGTGCATCAGTCTTGTTGGTCTCCCACCTCGCACCTCACTCCACCCTACTTCATCGTCCACACCGCTACTGAAGCGGTGGTCTTCTTCTTTCCTGTACTTTTTTAGAGGGATTGAGGGCACTGGGGATTGAATACAGGACCTTCCCACAGAGCTACACCTCTAGGCTTTGTTAAATTTCGTTTGCTTGTTTATTTATTTAAAGAAAAGAAAAGTGAACAATAAAAACAATGCCATAAAATTTCAAAACAAGATTGTAGGAGAGTAACAGTGGTTAGTACATTAGGCATTGTTATCTTCAAAGTAGTTGCTTGTATTATAAGATAGGGGCATGAAATATTAATCAGACCATATAGGCCTAAGTCTTTCTTTTCCATGAACTAATAGCCATTAGTAGTATAACTATCTTACTTATTTTGTGTGTGTGTGTGTGTATATATATATGTATAAATAAATATTTATTTATTTTTCCTTTTCCCTTCCTTCTTTTCTCCTTTCCCCCATTCCAGTTTCTCTTTCCTTTTGAGCAGTTTCTTCCCATTTCACAGAATCAGTCATACATTTTGGGTCTTATGTACTCTTTCAGTTTCTTATACTAGGTAGACAAGACGATGTTTGCACATGTGAGACTGATTTATTTCACTTATGAGTATGGGTTTTGTTAAATTTTGAGAGTGTCTCTCTAAGTAGCTAAATTGTCCACACTGGGCTTGAACTTGTAATCCTCCTGCCTCAGCTTCCCAAAGGCAAAACAGTAGATTGATTAATTGATTGCTTTTAGAACAACAGCATTTTACTATGTCTCCAGCTTTGGATCTGACTGGGGGTTCTTCCCTGTGGTGTCAGCTGGGGAGAAATGGGGTCTGGGCTGGAAGGCCCAGGAAGGCGAAGGTCTCATGTGGGTTCATTCCAAGCTGCCTCATCTTGCCCATACAATGTGATTGGCTCAGGCTTCCTTACAACGTGGTAGTCTCAGGCCATCCAGGTTTTCACATGGCAGTTGGCTTGGAAGAGAGAGAAAGCAGAAGCTGCCAGGTCGCAGAAGTTCTGGGTTGTCTCTTCTCTCAGGTTCTATTGCTCAGTGGGAAACAGGCCCCACTCAGATTCAAAGGAAAGAGACACACATCCCTTGTCTTGCTGGAGCAGTGCTCATAAGCACAAGGAAGAGAGGACTCGATGGCTTCCTCCTGGGGACTGTGCCATGGCCTGAGACATGGGCTGGCAGTAAACCAAGCTGTGAAGTCAAGCAAAGAGGGAGAGCCCTTCCTGGAAGCAGAGTTGGTGGTGTGCGAAGCATGTTAAAGCTAAGGCAGGTTGGCATCAAAAGTTAAGTAGAAGATCAGAGACAGTACAACTGGAAACGGAGGAGCTCTGGGTTGGGGTAGTGCAAAGGGAGTGGGATTGATGGACGGTATCCAGCTGGCCAATTTGCATTGGAGGGAAAAAATGCTGCACAAATTAGAGTTCCCATGGCATCACAGATGTGTGAGAGTTAAATATCTAGGCAAAAATGTGTCCTTTTTGCTTCACTCAAGCTGTGGTTTTAGAAGCACAGGTCAGATCATACTTCTCAAGGCCATAAACTCCCAAAGGTTCTTCAGGTGTATGGGTTTGCCCAGATGTCTTCACTCTGAAATCACTTCCTGTCCTCTTTCCCTGCTTCCTCTTCTGGCATGTTCTACCTTGGCTCTCTAGCCCAGCCGCATGCCACGGGAGCTGCACTGCCCTGGGAAGACTGGGTTATTTCATAGCCCCACCCCTGCACACCCTCCATTAGGGACTGAGGTCTGATAGACCAAGGCGTTAAGCCCTAAGTAAGAACTTTACAGTTACTTCCTGCCTGCTACCCCTTGGTCCTTCAAAGCAGCTGTTCTCAAGTTGGGACCCCCCCACCCCAGACCAGTACCAGCATCAGCAGCCCTCTTTTTTTTTTTTTTTTTTAGTACTGGGAATTGATCTCACGACCTTGTACTTGTCAGGCAAGCGCACTGCTGCTGAGCTATATCCCCAGCCAAATTCTTCTGAAAGGCAAATTCTTCTGAAAGGCAAATTCTTAAGCTCCAGCCAGATCTACTGAGTCAGAAACTCTTGACCTGGGGGCTTAGGAATCTGGATGTTAACACGCCCTCTAGATGATTCAAGTTCAAGGGAAGGCTGAGAACTGCTACTGTAAGGTGCCTCTCCTGGGACCTTGAACTTACTCAATATGTGGGTTTGCTTGGTGTAGCCCTTTTATTACCTTGGGCAGAGTTAATTGTCACCTCTACCAGGTTCCCTCCGCACCTTCTTGATGACTTACTAGCTGTTAAACACCAGACTATCACATACACGCTTAAATATCACGTGGTTTCTCTTACATGAGAAACCCAAAGTATGACTAAATAAAAGAGCAAAACAGAAGATAGATGAGATAAAACGGAGATAGATCTCTTGCAAATGGGAAGAGGAGCAAGAGATGGAGAGGGTGGGGCAGTGAAAAGAATTAAGATGTGTTATGTACACGTATGATGAATGCAGTTTTTATGTATTGCAAAAGTGTACTATTAAAAATTAAAAGAAAAAAAAAACCATTCAGCTGGTGTGGTGGTGTTGTCAGGTGGGTCCTTTAGAAATGGCTTGCCCACTAAAAGTATTCCAGGTCCTTCTTGCCTCGGACAAAGAATTGGATGAAACAAGCCAAAAACTGCCAAAAGTTAATTTGAAAAGTGAGCGGTGAAAGGGTAAGGGAAAAAGTGTTCTGTAGAGCAAACTTGGGCCAAACAAGGAGAGGAAAGGATACAAGCAAGAATAAAAGTGCACTCTGCATCCATAGGGTGGGCTACTGCAAGGAGTCATGATAGTGGGTTCCTCGTGTGTCTCACCTCTTTTATGCTGTCCACACCTCATGGAAGCCCATGAAAAGTTCCACATATGGGGTGCTGGGAATTATTTGGCACTGTCCTGGGATCTTGTAATTGACAGGTCCCGCTTATTTCCCCAGCCAACCTTGGCACACCCTACCTCCTATGTCAGTGGCACACCCCCGTGATCCTAGCATGCTAGGAGGCTGGGGCAAGAAGATTGTAAATTTAAGGCCAGCCTGGGGCAACCTAACAAGACCCTGTTTCAAAATAAAAAATAAAAAACAGGGGCTTCGGGTATATCTCAGTGCAAAGGGCCTGGATTCAATCCCCAGCACTATAGTAAACAAACAAACAACAGACAAAAATGTTCAGTTCATTTATTAAAATAGACTGCAAACTCCTCCAAGCAAAAGACTGTGTGTCATTATGTTTATTTTCCCAGGTCCTATAAATTTCCAAAAAATGTACTCTCCTAGAAATGTTTGGAATAAACACAAACCCAGGTATCAAAAGTTAGGTAGAAGTTCACAGGCAGTACGGCCAGAAGCTGAGGAATTCTAGGCTTGCGTAGTAGAAAGGGAGTGGGATTGAGGGACAGTGCACACCTGGCTGATTTGCATGTGTGAAAAAATATGATTGTATGCTGCTTAAGGATGGGGGATATACTGTGAGAAATGTATCATTCAATAATTTTCTTGTGCAAACATCATACAGTACACTTGTACAAACTCAAATGGTTTCGATGTCGCTATGTGATATAATCTTATGAGGCCATCATCATAAATGTGGTCTGCTATAGACCAAAATGGGTTGTGCAGTGCATGACTACACAATAAAAAGAAACTGTTTAACAAACACTGTCTGAATACTTACAGCCAGGCACTATCTTGAGTACTATAACCTTTTAAAATCTTTTAATCTTCACAAAAAGGCATAAGGGGCAATTATAACTATCACTTTCCAGATGAAGAAATCTAGGCCCAGAGAGACTGAAGTAACCCAAAGTCAGGTGGCCATGCATAGCAGAGCTGTGGCTTGAATTGAAGCTGCTTTAAATTTGGGGTCTTTGAATTCCATGCTGCCTCCCAGCAGTCTGAGACTTGGACACCCAGTGTCCAAGGTGGTGGGTGAACTGGGCTGCCCCTCCGTTGCAGAAATCCTTTGTGGAGCTGCGTGCGGCCCTTTCAGTTCCCAAAGCCACAGGGTAGGGTCAGCTGAGGGCAGTGTCTCAGCAGGCTTCAGAGCTGGCTTAGCACTTGTCTCCCTATATCGAGGGAAGCCCTGGGCTAATGGTGGAGGAACTTATTTGTTTTGAGGGGTAGCAACCCTTCAGCTGACCCTAGGAGGTCCAAGCATCAGGCTCAAGCTGTGGTTTTTAGTCCTGAATGAGTCAGACTATGTCTCAGAAGGATTATGGAGAGCTTTCAAATGCACGGCAGTAGTCTTTCCAGCCTTGCATGGTCCCTGCTTACTTGGAGATCTATGTAGGTCACTCTGCAGAGGGAAAGCCTCATTTCAGTCCGAAGACACTCCTATTCTGTGTCTAGTACTGTGTTGTCTCTCAAGAAAGCACAAGAGAAGCATAGAAGCGTAGGACTGGCTTATGGGAGACTTCCAGGGTAGTTATCATAGAAGGCAGCCACACACATGAAGAATTAAGGCGAGGCGTGATTTTTATATATTAGCATACAGTAATTAGGGTAGATTCAAGTGCCAAAGTGAGTGATTCCAACAATTAGAGAACAGGGCAGCGTGTTGTAAGACGTGGATTGTGTGTTATGAATAGTAAGTCTGAAATGAGTTAGAGAAAGTAGACAAATGAGGGCTGGGTGGGGAGAGAAGGTTTTAGGAGGGAGTGAGATTCCATCTGCAATGCAGGAAGAGAATGAAAAAGTAGCAACATTGGGTAACTTGAGTTAGAGCTTTAGCACGAGTCAGGTGCTCTTTGGAGTGCTTTTGGCTAATTTATTTGAGTTTCACAGTCACCTGGTGAGACAGGGCTTATGGAACGCAAAAAGGCTAAGCATTGCCACAGTGACATACGTTGAAGGTGAAAGAGCTTGAATTCGAACCACAGTCAGCTCTTGTGCTTAGAGTTTGCTGTTTGTTTCTGGACACTGGGTAGCCTGGGGCGTGGGTCTGACTGAAGGTGGAGCAGGCCTCACCTGTGAGCAGCGGGCTATGGGGCTGAGTGTGCCTGAGAGAGGGCACCGATATGCTCTTGGTCACCAGGTGCCAGGCAGATAGTCCCGCTGTGTGTCCACATTCTGGGCAGAAGGGCAGAGAGCGGGCCTGAGCTCCAAGTAGAAAACGAGAAGTGGCCAGTTGGGCTGGGCATCACATCCCCAGCCTCTGGCTTTCATTGTCTTTTCTTTTTTCCTGGTAGTGGGGATTGAACCCAGGGCCTTCACCCTGAACTGTATCTCCAGCCCTTTATTTTTATCTTGATACATGGTTTCACCCTACCTTACCATCCTCCTGCTTCATCCTCCCAGAGTGCTGGGGTCAGAGGCACACACCCCCACACTTGACTAAGAATGACGCTCTGGGTCTGTGTGCTCAAGAGCCGAGTCCAGGGCTCTTTGGTTCAGTGACACATCAGCCAAAGGCTCTGGTGATCTTCCAGCATCCCACGCCCACACCAGGCAGTCATGCTTTTTTGGAAAGACTTGCGTTATGGATAAACTCGACTTTCCCTGAGCTTGGTTGAGTCTGGAGCTACTCTGATGGGAGAAGTTCCCCACCAAAGCCAGGGAAGTCTGCAAAAGGCTGGTTACGGCCCATGGCAGCCACATGCTCAGCTCTGTGTGTCCATCCTGCTACAGATATAGTGCTCTTAGCTGTCCCCTGAAGCAGCCTCCTGGTTGGTCCCCTGACTCAGTCTCCTGATTGGTCCCTGTCCCCCCTCCCAACAGTAGGAGAGACAGATGTCAGGAGATGTCACTCCCTGCTCACTTCTAAGCCCTGTGCTGGCTTCTGATGCACTTGGAAGAGCACGCACTCCTCATGTTTGCAGGCCCTCCGTGACTCAGTTTCTCCCTGCCTGCCCAGCCTTGGGCCTCACCATGCCTGGCCTCTTCCTTCTTTTCATTTCAGCTCCCTGAGGGGATTTTGTGTTCCTTGGAGCTGTAGCTTGGGCGTAGTTTGTCCTCCCAAAATATTTGTGCAGTTTGTGTGCTGAAAGCATGGTCACCAGGATGGTGATGTGGAGGTGGCAGAAATTAATTGAACATGTGAGGGCCATTGGAAGGAACAGCCCAGTTTTCCTGTGTTTAGATTATATTTTGCAAGCATGGCTTCTTATAAAGTGAGGCTACCCATGCTTTGGATCATTTTGCATGGAATTGGATTTTTTCTGCTTCTCTGTTGTAGCCAGGGAGCCCCTTACCAGGCTGCTGGTGCCAGGGTGTGTGGATCTTCCAGTCACTAGCATCATGAACCAGCTAAATGTCTTTACTTTATAAGTTATTCAACCTCAGGCATTTTGCTGCAGCAACACAAAATGGGCCAAGATACTTGGTTATGCTGATTTCATTCCTACATTATGGCCTGGGGTCATTGCTTCCTCTGCCCCGAGTACCCATCCCTAGGTTTTCCCATGGAGGGCTCCTCCCCATGACAACACCACCTGCTTAGAAAGACCTGTCGTCCTTGCCCTAGGTTATGTGGCATCTTCTCTATTTGTAATCACATCTCTTCCCTCAAAGCTCTTATCACCAGCTAAAATGCTTGTTTGCTCTTTTTATCAGATTATCTGACAAATCAATACCTATTCCCTCTCTCTCTCTCTCCTTCTCTCTCTCTCTTTTACTAACAGAACTCAGTTTTCTTTGGACCAACAATACATCCAACTTGGATAATAGTTCCCTTCCAGCCTCCCTTGTAGGAGTAGCCAATAAATTATACATGCTACCTATGAGCTAGGGCTTCAGGGTAAGCTGGTTAAGAGGGCCTGTGTCAGCATAGAGGCATCCCTTATTTCCCTTCCCTCTTTCTCTATCTTCTTGCTAGACTGTGGGTGAAATGAGTGGCATTATGGCAACAATTTTGGAATATTAGGTGCTCTGGAAGAGGAAGACTGTACCCTAAATAGAACAGGTCAGAAAGACAGGAGAACTCCGGGTACCTGAGTCACCCTATGCATTCTGGACTGCTGGTCCCTGGACTTATTCTATGTAGTAAAACTTAGACCTCCGATTTGCTTAAGCTGGTATTATTTGGGTTTTCGTCTCTACTTAACCAAACCCACTCCTAACTAATAACTTTGTTTGTAGCCTTGTTTCATTGACTAGAATGAGACCTTCACAAGCCCATGGACTTTGTCTTTACCGTTTCTATGCAGTCTCTGGTACCTGTGCTGTTATATGGCACATGGTAGGAGCTCAGCACATATTTGTTGAATGAGTGCATGGTAATAGAGAGAACCTAGTGAGATTTCATGAGGTGCTATTTATGGGATGTGGTGCAGCCACAGAGGCGAGACTCTGTTAAAGTGATTACACTCACACAAAGGCCTTTATTCCCGCTCAGTCTCAGTCACCCATAGGTTGAGAAGCTTTCGGGCCAGATATTCTGTGTGTCCACCAGTGTTGCTTGTTTTGACTGTGAAGCCACTTTATTTGAAGTGCATCATGTTTCAGAGTTCACCACGGCAGAAAAGCATGGAGAATCATGTGCTCGCTCTTAACACACTCTGCCTGGAAGTGATGTGTGTCATTTTGCTCACGCTTCATGAGCCAAAGTCACTCATGTGGCCACAACTAACTTCAAGTGGTTAAGCGGGGAGGGGAGACAGGAATCTTGCAGAAGACGAGTAGTGTCGATCATAGGATCAATGCTGCCTCTGAAACTATCGGGGAGGGAGTGGGTAAGAGTCCAGAACAGGCTCAGGCCTGGAAGAAATAGTCCTTAAATCCAATTGCACGTGCTAATGCCTGCAGGAAGAAAGAAGCCTCTCTTTTCTTCTGTTTGTACATTGCTGCTTTCTTGAATTTCTTTCTTTCTTCTTTTTTCTTTTCAGCACTGAGCTACATTCCCAGTCCTTTTTACTTTTATGTTTTTATTTTGAGATAAGATCTTGCTAAGTTGCCCAGTCTGGCTTGCAATCTTCCTGCCTCAGCCTCCCCACCAGCTGGCATTACAGGGATGCACTGCTGTCCTTGGCTTGAATTCATTTTTGAAGTGCAAGACTGACTACTTCTTAGCCTCACAGACAGGCCTGTTGCTCAGGTGGGACTGTCAAGAACATCCGCCTGTGTGAATTAACTCTAGACCCCTCGCTCCGTACCTTACAATATTATGTTCTGTTCCCCCACCTGGTTCTAGCTGCTGAGCTTGGTCCTTAGGCAGCGTGTTTTAAACCTTTGTATCCTCTTCCTTCACATCCAAACCAAATGCCTTGTGTCCTGTCACTTCAGGATTTTGGATTAAGCCATAAACTGGTTCAAGTTAAAACGTGATAGTTTGATAAAATAACTCCCTTACCAAATTTGCATTTTAATGGAGGCCTTCAGTGCCTTAAAAGAGAGGGGCTGTAATTTCAGGCACGCTGGTAAGCAGGTTAGGAAAATATTTTTCTCCAGAGGAGCCTGTTCGTGTTCCTTAAATCTTATTACACTGCCTTGTCTGCAGAGCAGGATGACTCTCTCTGTTGATTTCTGTCACAGTCCGAGCCCAGCACCTCCTGGGGAGAGGGCGGAATGCTAACAACATAGGAGCTATTTTATTAAGTACATTGGTAGGAGAAGAAAGGGAACTTGCTCAGAGGAGAAGGACTCGGGTGTGCGGAGGAAAACAGGTAAACCATCCCCCTACCTTGTCCCCTCATGAAACATCCGCTGGCCTTCACGGTGAAGTTATACTGCTTTTTCTATAAAAGACAACTCGGCTTTCTGCGCAGTTGTGGAAGCAGCCTGGTTTCTTCCCTACTGTTTGACATTTTCCGTGCTTGTTGCTAAATCTTTGACAGGAGCATTAGCTGGGCTGAAGAATAATAGTGTTGTAAGAAAGCTGATAATGGCCTAGAAAAAAGTATGTATAATACATACCTTGACATTGAATCGCTGAATACTTTAATAAGTAATGCACACAAACGGAGGCCTTTTGTGTTGACATAAAATGTAAGCTCTACCTTTCTTCCCATTGAGAAGCATAAAGAACGGGAGAGGGAAATAAGAGGGAAAAAATTCAAATATTTCCCTTTGGGGACTTTGATGTGCCAATGCGCTATACACCCAGAGGGTCTTTTTAATTTCCTTAAGTGTTAGAATAAGAGAAGAGAGTGAGTGAAAGGGAGACAGGAGCCGCTGTGTGCTGCATTTCTTGTTTTCTAGAAACAGTTCCAGATGTGGGAATCT
Source organism: Chinchilla lanigera (assembly GCF_000276665.1). Taxonomy (NCBI): domain Eukaryota; kingdom Metazoa; phylum Chordata; class Mammalia; order Rodentia; family Chinchillidae; genus Chinchilla; species Chinchilla lanigera. The sequence continues at coordinate 11,566,294 of NW_004955456.1, forward strand.
TATTTTAGCATGGCTTCCACAGCCCCAGGGACCCATAAGCTTATTTGTAGGAACCATCGAAGTTGTAGCAGCTCAGACCCCAGTGACCAAGAGCGGTCCTGGGAGCCGGAACGGGTCCCCTGACCTGAAATGTGTCATTGTCTAGGGTGGAGCCACTGAGCAGGACACGGGACAAAGACAGAGCATTCAAGGTTATGCAGGAGCAGGTTTGGGTCTCTCTTGCTAGTTTGTGACTTCTCCCCGCTTTTTTGTGGTCCTGGAGATTAAACCCAGGGTCTTGCACCTGAGCTACACCCCAGCCCTATTTATTTATTTTGTTTTGAGATAGGATTTCTCTAAGTTCCAAGCTGCCCAGGCTGGGCTCAAACTTGTGATTCTCTTTCCTCAGCTTCCCAGAGTGTTGAGACTACAGGTGTGAGCCATCTTGCCTTGCATGATTTAGAAATCCTTCCACATTTCCATTACAAAGGTCCCCTTCTAGAATGTCAGATGATCAGCTTGAAGCCCTTTTATTTCTTGCTCTTACTCTCCAGCTTCCTCTGCAAAAGCTGCAACTGCCCCCCACATATTCTTCCCAGCCTTCATCCATCCTTCAAGCAGTTCTTTGAAATGCCTCTCCATGGTGACAGCTATTTCCTTGCTCCTCTCTGGGGTGGGGGGCTGGCCCCAAATATGCCTCACTGCTGCCTGCAGATGATACTTAACTCCGACTGGAGATGGATTTGCATAGGATGTATTTTTGGTTACAGGTAATAAGAAACAAAGCTCATGGTGGCTTAAATAATAAATATTCTTAATTTAATCATATAACCACAAGTCTGTTGCTAAGTGGTTGGAGCTGTGGTTCCCCAATGCCCTCAAGTTCCAAGATTTTTCTCTTTCTTTACTTTGCCAGCTCTAGGATGATGGGCATTTGGATTTCATGTTTAATGTCTCATTGTCACCAAATGGGTGCTGTGGTCCTTTGCATTCAAAGAAGGAAGGAGAGCTGGGCATGATGGTGCATGCTTGTAATCCCAGCATCCAGGAGGCTGAGGCAGGAGGATTATTGTGAGTTCGAGACCAGCCGGGGCTGCAAAGTGAGCTCAAGGCCAGCCTGAACTGCGTAGAGAGACCCTGTCCCCAAAAGACCAACACAAACAAACAAACAAACAAACAAACAAAAAACAAAAGGAAGCAGAGATCTGGGTGGCAAAAAGGATTTTCTTTTTTGATTAAGGATGGAAAAACCATCTCCCCCGCCCCCCCGGGGTGCACCAACCATCTGACTTTGAAGTTTCATTGTCCAGGGATAGATCTCATAGCTATCAGAGAGGCTGCAAAAATTAGCATCTGGTGACAGGAAATAGGGTCATCACAATGAACTCGGACTGGTCATAGTCCTTGGCCTGGAGATGGGCAGGTTCCCATCAGTGAGGAAAACAGGGCGGGAGGGTGGGTAACTGTGCCACAAATATGCGTCTTACTCTGTACTGCAGGAGTGTTCCTGAGTGCTGGCTACACAAGAAATGATATATATATTCGCTGATTTTCATTAAAAAAAGTGATATGTTTATATCAAATCACATGCTTCAAATGGCGATAATGCGGATGTTGGACACGAGACTGTAGAGGGCATTCCTACATGTGAGCAAGGCTTGTGTCCCAGAAAGGAGCCCCGTGGTGACTGTATACAAAGTGAAAACTGTATTTCCCTCAGGCATGTTATGAAGCTGGAGACACAGTTCCACTGGAAAACATTATCCTATAGGTAGAAGATGTAGCTTAAAAAAAAGTAACAGGTGAAGTTGCTGTAGGGTGGCGAGGGTCCTAAACTGATTTCTGTCAGAATCACCTGTTGGGGCTTTGTGACACTATGATGTCCTCGAATATCTCAAGTCAGAAAATCACAATGTCAGAGACGAAGGCGAGGGAAGTCAAGGATTTATGAAACTTTCCACATGATGCTGACTTTCAGGCAGATTTAGGAATCACTGTCATAGACTCAGACATGGAAGATTATGGAATTTAATGAGGCTGTGGAATAATTTGGTCCAGCTCCTCATTTTAGAGAGGCAGAAAGAGAAGTCAAGAGAGGCTGGTCTCAAACCACTATGTAGCCGAGGCTGCTCTATAACTTGCGGTGATCCTCCTGCCTCAGCCTCCCGAGTGCTGGTATTATAGGCGTGTACCACCACATCTGGCTTTTCTTTGATGTTTATAGTTTTACCCAGCACATCACCTACTGAGAGGGGATTTAGAACATTTTATGTGGTGCTTCCACAGGGTTTACTTTTTGTTTGTTTGTTTGTTTGTTTGTTGTACTGGGGATTGAACCCAGGGCCTTCTAACTGAACTATATCCCTAGACCTTTAAAACATTTGTAAAAATTTTGAGACAGGATCTCACTAAGTTGCTAAGTTGCCCAGGCTGGGCTTGAACTTTTCCTGCCTCAGCTTCCCAGAGTACTGGGATTATAGGTGTGTGCCACTGCATCCAGTGTTTCCACAGCTTTATGGTGTTTTCTGAATTTAGAATGTACTGCACGTTGTCAGATCTCTTACTCCTTTCTTTTATCAGAACATTTATCTGAATATGAGATTTTCCACGGAGTCATTAAAGTTCATCTCAGAAGATATTCCTAGGGTTGTAGATGTACCCTGCCCTATAGAACCATCCATCACCCATCAATTTTCAGGCAGATTTAGGACCCCATCAATTTGCTATGAGGTACTAATATCAAAAAGGATCCATTCCAAGCAGAAATCTGAAGATTTTATACATTGTTTTTCTAGGGTTTTTTTTTTTTTTTTTTTTTGAGACAAGATTTTGCTATGTAGTTCAGGCTGGTCTCAAACTTGCAGCAATCCGCCTGCCTCGGCCTCCCAAGTGCTGGAATTACAAGCATGCATCACCACACCAGATTGATTTTATACATATTTGTGGTAGCCATCTTGTTCAAAAATCTGTAAAATGAGCTTCTTTGTGTTATATATCTTTTAATGACAGATTCATGAACCTTACTTACTGAAAGAAAAAAGGAGAGGGCTTTATGATTTCATTCCAAAAATTATACTGCAACACCAAAAAGAAACATCAAAATGACACCCAGGATTTGTAGGCAGATTTATTTACATCAACAGGCACTGATTGAGATCATTCCCAGAATGTCAGGCCCCCAATCTCCAGTGGTCTAAACTTATATGGGATAAGCAAGCGGGAAGTACAGAGGCAGAATGGCTTGTCAATTGGAGATTGATTTATACAGTGTGCATCACAGTGACCAGCTGTGCTTCATAGTGACCCGCTATTTCTAAGAGACAGGAGCAACCAGATCTGGAACAGGAACTGTTATCTGGGCAACTAAGAAACTGAAGTATACTGGCTGGCAGGGCGGAGGGCGTTCTGTTCTACAACACAAACTTTTTCTTTTGGATGCTTACTATGTACTAGGTAGTGTTCCAGATGTTGCATTAATTTTGGGATGTCATAGCATGATTTTGGGATGGGGGAGAGGGAGAAATAGCAACATTATAACATAGTGTGCTACCTGCAACAGTCAGGGAATGTGCAAAGCCGGCTGGCAGTACAGGGAAGGGCTCATTTCTCCTGGGGCAGGATGTGACTTTGGAGTAGAGTCCTCTGGTGAGTGGAAACTCTGAAAGGAAACACAGAAGAAAGGCATCCTATGTCTGTGTGAACCGCATGTACAAAGCGCTGGGCATGAAGCAGCTCGGTATGCTTCTGGAACTTCTAAGTGTGCTAAGGGATGTGTTAGAAGTGTAAGGACATTGGAAAGGAAGCTGCTCAGAAAGGGCTTACGTGGTGAGTTAAAGCACCTGGGTACCACTCCCTATATGTGTTGAAGAGTTTTCTGTAGGGAAGTTGCTGGCTCAGGTGGAAGGTGTACGGGAAAAAGATCAATGCCCAGGGTGGGGGATTGACTAGGGGCCATTGCAATGTTTTGGGAAGGCAGAATGCGAGATTTCCACTGGGCAGAAACAGATGAGGATGAAGAGAGGTAGAAGGAGCTGATAGGACTTAAGAGGTCCAGTTGAGAGGTCCCAGTGGCTGACTTTATACAGCCAATAAAGAAAGGTGGAAAAACTGGAACAAGCTGGGCATGGTGGCGCACTTCTGTGATCCCAGCATTCTGGAAGGCTGAGGCAGGAGGATCACAAGTTCAAGCCCACTGACTTAGAGAGGCCCTGTCTCAAAATAAAAAATTTTAAAAAGGGTTGGTGATGTAGGTCAGTCCGAAGGTCTGGGTTTAATCCCTAGTAATGAAAAAAAGAAAATAATTTAAGAGAGTAATCTTTATGTTGGGAACAGAACAACACAAAGAAAATAATGTGTTTTGTTTTTGTGGTGAATATAATGAGTTTAAGTCTTGGCACTTGACTTGATATATTTGAAAGATATATGAAATATTTTTTAAAAACTAAGAGTGACCTTGCTGTCTTAATGTTTGTTACCTTTTTGATGTTAGCATACTGATCTATTCTGAATAAGGAGACACCTAGGGCTACAAACCAGGAACCACTAGCGTGTAAGTATATTTGCTGTATAACAAACCACCCCAAAGTTAGGGCCTCAAAAGAACAGGCATTTGTTATTTCTTGTTATGCTGTGGTTTGGCTGTACGGTTCTCTGAGCGCGCTGGCCCAGTAGAAGCCAGATGTCCTCGAATGGCCACTTTCTCTTGTTTGGTGTTTGGCTCCATCTCAGCTGGAGCAATGAGGTGGCTTGGCCATGTGTCTGTCATCACCCAGCAGGCTCGCCCGGGCTCATTCATGTGGCAGAGGTGTCAGGACTCCCAAGAGTAACAAGAGGGAAAAACTTCAGTGCACATTCTTCAGGTTTCTGCTTGTGTCACATTTGCTAAGTGTCATTTCTCCAGACAAGTCACCTGGCAAGGCCCAGAGTCAATGTCGAAAGGGAGCAAGATTCAGCAAGAGAGATTATTGTGGCTATTTCTGCAAACACTCTCCCATAGGGTTATGACAGGTGGAAAGGGAGCCCATAAATATCCTCGGTGCTTGGTGAAGTGCCAGACAATTTAGCGAAGCGCAGAGAGGCGAGAAACACTTACTAAGTCACACACACTAAGTGAATAAACTGTCATTCAAGCCTCACTCCAACCTGATCTAAAATTAGTGCTTTATCATTCCTCCGTGGTCGCTACCTAATTAGTAGAAGCTCCTCATGTCCTTACAATCTCACACTGTTCCAAAAGCCTCCTTTGTGGCTGCTAAAATAAACACACAAAACAAAAAAGAGCTGAGTGACACTTTCAAAAGGGATGCGAGTGACCCTTTCATAATGTGAGACCAGGGATTACATATTTGTATTTGGCCACTTGTCCTTGATAATGACTAAGGCTAATTGTTCATCTCCCACCAGTTGGGGAGTTTAGGATGTGAGATACTGTTAGCACATTCTGGTTCAGCACATTTGACTGGGGCTGACTCACAGGCAGGCTTGCCTTGGAAAGGTGTTTATTTTTCCTCATTAAGTCTTTGTATAGTCTATCCTTTCTGCAGATGAGAACTCCTTGCTTCAGGCTGGTTTTCAGGAGGGCTGCCCTGGAGCACATGCTGTGGGACATCCTCAGCCCTGTCTTGTCACTGAGTCTCTTGCACGGTGCGCTCTTCCGGGAGACTGTGTGTGGGGTTTGCAGGGCATAATACAGTGTTATATGCCAGGGTCATCAGAGGCCATGGGGAATTCCTGGCCCTCACTCACTGGCCTTTGAAATGGGAGGACCGGGTTAGACAAGGTGTAAGTTGACATCCACCTGTAAACATTCACTGTTCCTGATTTCTGATCTGTGCCTGAGAGGTTCCAGAGAAGCCTGAGGGGTCTGGCTCAGCTTATGGTTCCAAGTTTTGTGTGGTCCTGACCCTCATGACTTCCCTAACCTTACTTCCCTCCACTTCTCTTCATAGCCATGCTGCAGCATTAGCTGTTTCCTAAAAAGAACTTGTGTCCCCTTGTGCCATTGAAGTCTGCATGTGTGGTTCTTCTTTCTGGAAGGCCCTTCCCCTCTGAGGTCCTCTTTTATTCTAAGTTCCAGCAGAAATCTCAGAGGAGGTTTAAGAGCTTCTGGAAAACCATCCATCTCTCTACCACTTCACCCAAGTTCAGGGTTGGGGGGCTCTTCTCTCCAACCTTGCATATATTTCTAGTGAAGCAACGTCACCCTGTGTTGTATTTTATGTCTTTCCCCGGGCCTAGGAATTCCTTTGCTTTTCTATTTTCCCCTGTAGTACTGAGAATTAGACCCAGAGCCTTCACACTGAGCTACATCCCCAACCCTTTTTAAATTTTGAGACAGTCTTGAAAAGTTGCTAAGTTGCCCAGGCTGAGCTCTCCTCCCGCCTCAGTCTCCCAGAGTGCTGGGATTATGGGCCTTGGCCACCATACCTGGCTGGCCTGGGAACTTCTTGAAGGACTGTGGCTTGGCTCTTCATCGTTAGCTCCAAGCACAGCACTTGGTACATAAGTATAAGATGAGGCTGAGTAGCTGCCTCTGTCCTATCCTACAGTCTCCATACAGCTCCTGCAGCCTTGCCTGATACTAGTGCCAACCTCCATTCACGATGCCTGAGAACATAGCATCACTGCCACCACCTCTTCACCATGAATGTTAAGATCTTCAGGTTTGGTAGAAAGGTAAGTTGTCTCCTCCAGCTTCTGAGTTCCTTTGTTGAATTCCAGGCAAGTCCATGCTTTTCATATCTGCCTTTCCACTGACCTCTGATTTATAGTTCGTTTGAGATCCTTGAAACTATGATGTTTTAATGATTTCAGAGAAAGATCAAATATTACACTGGTTTCTGATGCTTGAGATGGGCTGAGGATTCATCTAACCATAAGATAAGGTGTGTGGAGACAGGGGAAGGAAAACCATGGACTTGACAATAGATAGAAAGGCAGCGATAGGGAGCTTCCAAGCTTGGGTTACTGGGAGAATAAATGGTGGTGCCATTTGTAGAAATCCCTAACATGGGGGGGATCATTAGAGTGTGGGGCAAAGATGATAGATATTTGATCATGCTAAGCTCAAAATATTTATGGGACTCCAGTAGGCAATCAGAAAGGTGGGCTTCAGGTTGGGGAGGAAAAGACCAGTATGATGATGAGAAAGAATTAGGATGAATGGGGTTTTAAGGAGATACTGTATACAAACAAAAAGAAACTGGGGTACTATACAGTATGTTATTATGTTTTATGTGACTATAACAAAATATCCAACAACAGGAAACTTATAAAGTAAAAAGGTTTATCTTGTTTGGCTCATAATTCTAGCAGTTAGATGTTCTAATCAGCATAGTGCTAGGGTCTGGTGATGGCTTCTGGCTGTATCACAACACAATGGAAAAGCAGTAAGGGACGTGAGTATGTGTCGAAGGGGCAAAGTGCATGGGGTGACCATGCTTTGTAACAATCTGCTCTCACAAAAGACTAATCAGTCCTGATGGATCCAACTCTGTCTAAGAGACTAGCATGCATTCATGCATAAGATAATAACCTAATTATCTTATATGAAGCCCCACCTTTTAAAGGATCCACCACTACCCTGGGGACAAAGCTTCCAGCACATGAGTCTTTGGGGAATTAATTCAAAACATGTCCAAACACAGCAGGACGTTTGAAGGGTGCCTATGCTAGGAATGAACCGGAGAGGTGGTAGCAGATGTAGGGGTCTTAGAAGTCTATAAACCCTCTGAAATTTTTAGACCTTGTTTGGAGACTTTGTAAAAGAGAACTCCTGTTTATACATATCTTAAACGAAAAATGGAATTGAGCAATCCCCTCTTCGGCAATGTGTGGAGTACTTAGAAGCTTCGGATAAAGATCCCACCCAGCCAAATCTGATCTACTGAATCAGCTCAGCCGGTTCATGAGGAGACAGATTTTGTACAGGAGCAAGGGACATTTCAATAAGGTGCAGATGACCAATGGGAAATGTCAAGTGCCATAGAATCATAGGAGTTTTAATACTGCTAGCAGTTCTTACTGCCAGCAGCTCCTACTGCCCTTTTTCTTTGAATATTGTGGTCCCTCACTCCAGGCTTTCCCTAAGAGCAAACAAGCATATTTCTGGCTTATAAGCACAATAACTGGACTCAGAAGGGATGGCCGCATAGATGTTTTTGTTTGTTTTATTTCTAGTAGGCCATCAGAACTCAGAGAGTACCTTGGAAATTCTTATTTATTTATGGTGGTAAAAATATACATCAATTAAACACATTCACAATGTTTTACAGCCATCACCATTATCCATTTCTAGAAATGTATCATCATCCCAAATAGAAACTCTGTCCCCAGTAAACAATAGCTCCCTATGTCCCCCTCCTCCCAGCCCCTGCAGGCAGAATCGTATAGCACTTGCTTTTTGTGTCTGGTTTATTTCACTTAGCATATCCTTAGGAATTCTGAACTGCACGCTGGATTTTGGCTGCCCTAATGTTTTGGATACAGATTTCTGTAGTATGTGACATAATTCCACAATTATTTTCTCAGAGGCTTTTTGTTCAGCCCCCTCTTAAGATGATGAATAGACGTTCTCTCCAAAGCAGCCATTGTGCACATTTTTAGGATAACTTCTAGTAGCAACAACTGTGTGATGATCATCCTAGTGGTGGCTTTGAGTTTTGCCAAAGGCCTTTTGGAGAGGAATTGTGGCAGATGGTGATCCTGATCCACCAGAGGATGCCTGCATCATTTACTCCGGGACCCTGGAAGTCCCTCAGCCTGCAATAGGGTGTTTGGGCTTCCTTACTTTGAGTAATTATGTCCCCTGTGGTGTGAACACTTGTCACATGTCAAAATACTTCTTTGCTTTAATGGCTTTAATAAAATTTTTTTATAAGCCCTGATTTTTTTTGTTATTAGATTCAATAGACATAAAATTACTCTGTCAAATTGCTATACAAAGTTTCTAGATCCTTATTCCAAATTTCTGTAATTATCTTATTGTGGCCCAATGGCAGGCCTCTGTAGGGTGCTCTGCTCCAAGGGGGGAGGGCTTTAAAGTTCTCTTTAATAAATTTTTTTGAAAGATGCCATCTCTCAGAAGAGTGTTTCTTTTCACGGACTCTTTTTTCCTTCCTACCATGGGAGGGGATTAGTTTGCTTGAACAAATCTCCAAACACTCATTGCTCAAAGGCCAGGGCAATATTTCTCTTCCAGTTGTTTTGTGTCAGATTTATGCTAGGAACTCTGGTGTGGAGCCATAAAGCATCATCGGCCAGAATTCTTATTTGAAACTCACAGTTGTTAAACTTGGTTCTCTCAAGGCACTGCTCTAAGGCAGTTGGTGAACTCCATTCCCAAGGTAAATCATCACCATGTCACCTAGAAAATCCTCTAACTTGCTGAGCTTGGTGGCCCAAGTCTGTAATATATACTTCCATTCTTAGCTTTTTTATTTTTTATTTTTGGTGAGATCTTATTAACAGTTTTTAAATCTCTGAGCAATTTCTGGTGCATGTGGTATGAATGTCTTCAATGATGCTATAAGTTAATGTGATGTTGAGTCTTAAGGGAAGCTAGGATCGTAAGAAATCTTACCAAGGCTGATATTAAGCTCTGTAGACAAACGGTGTTACAGTATATAGTCAGTTTTCCCAATCTGTGGGTTCCACATCCATGGATTCTACCAACCAGGCATTGAAAATATTCAGGAAAAAAAAATGCAGCTGTATTGAGCATGTACAGACTTTTCCTTGTTATTTTTTAAACAACATGGTGTAACTATTTACATGGTTTTTCCACTGCATTAGGTATTGTAGGTAATCTAGAGGTGATTTAAAGTATATGGAAAATGTACATAGCTTATATGTCAGTCCTACTCGTTTTGTTTTCATGTCTTAGCTATTTCCCATTGCTGGGCCAAAATACCTGACACTCATAACACCAAGGAGGAGAGGTTTACTTTGGCTCATGGATTTGTAGTCCATAGTCTGCTGGCTCCAAAGCAGAAACAGCGTGGTAGAAGCGTATGGTGGAGGAAAGCTACTTAACCCATGACAGCCAGAGAGAGAGAGAGAAAGAGAGAGACATGGAGGGAGGGTGAGAGAGAGAGACAGAGAGAGACAGAGACAGAGGGTGGGAGGGAAGGAGAGAGAGCAAGAGAGAGAGGAAGAGAGGACTTGGACAGAAATATACCCCACCAGGCCACGCTCCCAGTGATGGCCTCCAGCCGGGCCCCGCCTCCTCACAGCACATCCAGCTACTGAACTCATCCACGGACGAATCCACTGATGAACGTAGCACCCAGTGATCTAATCAGCTTCCACACACATGCTACTTTTGGGGGCCATTTTCTATCTGAAGCATAATAACAGGGGACTTGAGCATCACCCTTGGTATTTAATTGGTGGAAGGTGTCCTGGCTTAGTAGGAGGCAGCCTTGTGCATTGTAAAAAAATACAGCTCAGCATAGCAGAAGGCATCTGGGTGTTGGAGTATAGAACTGGGTTCACTTCTTCTCTGCTACTTATAGTCTATATGCGTTTGGGCAAGCACTCAGTCTCTCTGAGCCTCACGGACTTAAAAGTATCAGGAAGATTGAATGAGAGTGTATACAGCGTTGGCGCCTGGCGCAGAGCAAGCAATCATACACTGGTTCCCTTCTTTGTTGATTTCTCTGCTGTGGTCCAGAAACTGCTTTTAAAGGCTCAGGTTATAGGTGGGAAGCGCCGTCAATTGCTTCCCAGTAGTGGTTGATAACAGATTGATACTGCCTGCTGGTGCGTGGTTCTTTTTTTTTTTTCCTGGGAAAATCTGCAGTCTTTGTCTCTTAAAGAGATTGTGTCTGGTGGCAGTAAACAAGCTTTTAGCAAAATAGCTCTTTAATCCCATTTGAGCACATTCTGCACTCACAATAGAAATGCAAATGCAAATGAAAATGAGATACCATTTTTAACCTAATGGTTGGGCAAAGATCAGGAGTTTGATACCATGCTGGGTTAGGGGGGGTGCTGGACAGTGGGTAATGAGGGGAGGGTAATTAGAACAATGTTTATGGTGAGCAACTTAGCAGTGTTTATCAAGATCACAAATGTACATTTCACTTCTGGGAATGTATTTATATTTGCTCATATGCAAAATAAATTGTTTACTCATATAACCTTCAAGATATATTTTTAGATAGAAGATGCAAAGTCCAGCAGAAGGTGTATACTTTGGTTGTATCTATAGTAACTTATGTTAAATAAGAAAAAATTCATTTGCTTATCTAAAAAGAATAACGTGGGTTGACCTAGACATGTTCAGCTGTGGAAACTCGGAGAAACCAAATGGAGCACAGAGCTTACAGAGCATGTGATGATATTTAGTCTTCTCTGTAGATCTGAGACATGGGTCCTCCATAGATTTCAGGTTCAGCTAGTTACGTGGGGCCAAGTTTACCTACACCTCTCTCAGCACCCAGGACAGGGCGTGCCTCTGTAACTTCTGTTGAGTGCGTATGAGTGAATGAAAGGTGAATTCAGCCTCTCTTCTGAGCTTGCAATAGAAGGAATTCTGCAAGTGGAAACCAGGGAGTTTGCCCATCCCTGTTGTCATCTAGGAACATTTTGGAAGATCACAATTGAAGGGAGGGAGACACAGAAAAAGGGCTCACTGAGCCTGAGTCTCTACAACCTGATTATTGATTGCCGGAAAGAGCCAGCCACCTTCTACAAGAGATGTCGACCATTTCAAGGGGTAACTTGCATAGAAATCTTTTCTGACCGGGTCAGTTTTATTGGTTATTTTTTAAAAAAATGATATTTGTGATAGAAAATAGAGATAAGTAGAAAGTAGTAATCAGCAACCCCACCAGTGAGACTGCAGCCACTGTTCACATTTTGAGAGGCAGCCATCAATACGTCGCCTATAGCGTGCGCGCGCACACACACACACACACACACACACACACACACACTTTCTTAAATAACTCAATTTGAAAAGCAACTAGAATTTTTCAAGTAAGTTAAAAAATTTCTCTCTTTATTTGGTCTTACTTCTGCCCTTTTATTTTGTCACATTCAAGAAATCATGTAGTAGTCATCTATATCATGCTTATACTCAATTTTCCTTCTCCTACACCATACCATATTGTTTTATGTGTTTTCCTAATTATTCTCCACAATGTTTAGATGTTTGCTTTCTCATAGAGCCATACAGAATGACATTCAGTTTCCTGAAATGTCCCATCCTTTACTTTTGTGCCTCCTTTTAGATGGACATTATTCTGTCTTGAAGGCCATCCTATCCCCTGCTTTCCTTATTACCTAGATCCTTTGTGTTCATCAGGTCTTAACAACTCATTTCCAGAAGAAGCTTTACCTGGCTTTCCACTCAATGAGTCACCCTTATCTGCATTATTCTTACACTTTTCTCAGATTTTGTTTCCTAGCACACTTACAATAGACAGTGGTCTTGCCTTATTTATAGAGAATGTGTTCCAAGATTCTTGGAACCACAGATAGTTCTAAACTCTATAAGTACAAACTATTTTCCATATATGCATACCTACCACAAAGTTTAATTTAAAAATCAGGCATGATGAGAAATTCACAGAAATAGCCAATAATAAAATAAAACAATTATAACAATATGCTGTAATAAAGTTGTGTGACTGTAGTCTCTTTCAAATAGCTTATTGTATTGCATTCGTTTTCCTTTTGATTATGTGAGATGCTACTTAAAGGAAGCACTTTATATGACTCTTTTTTGTATATATAAATTGTAAACATCATTATTGTGGCTTGAGGCTACTATGAAGTAAAATAAGAGTGTTTTGAATACAAGTACAGTGAATGACATTGCAATAGTTGATATGATAATACAGAAAGCTACTAAGTAACTAACAGGAGGGTAGTATATACAGCACAGATACAAAGATCAAGGCAGGGTGGAATCTGGAACTTCAACGTGCTATTCAGAACTATTCACAACTGAACACTTTATTTCTAGAATTTTTCATTTAATATTTTTGGACTATGGTTGGCTGGAATTAACACGGTGAACAGAAAAACCAGAGATAAGGGGAGACGATTGTATTGTAATTTTCAGTTTCATTGTTTCTTTCTGCTACTAGGCCATAATCTTAAGGAAGGAAACAATGCCTTACTCAGTCTAATTTTTCTGGAAGATAGTGACAGGGCTGAGCAAAGTGTAGATGCTCAACAAATATAGGTGATCTGAATGAAAGCATAAAAAGTACATAACATTTTGCAACTTTTAAGAGGGTTGTCTCATGTTTTAGTGTGTTTAGCTGGCTCCTCTACTCCTGACATTTCCATTTAGGTGGCAACTTAGGATCCACCTTCTCATGGAAGCAGAAGGGTTTGTGAGTGGTAGTCAGCAAGAATAATATGGACATGCTTAGTAAACTTAACTCTCCTATTTCTTTCTGGGTTGCCCTTCCCACCAACAGTCTGAGTTCTCCTTTGCTCCTCCAAGCACTAAGCCTTCATTTGGCGGCCCCCCTTGTGTGGAAAACTGCTCCAGCCCAGTGTGGCAGGGACTGAGTCATCTGCCTCATTTGAGGCCACAATGAGTGTGGCATTGTACTCTGCTGTCTTAGTCCATTGTCTGTTACTAAGAGCACTGTACTAGAGATAAGCAGAAAGTAGTAATTAGCAATCCCACCAGTGAGATTACAGCCACTGTTCCCATTTTGAGAGGCAGCCATCCAGACTTCACCTATAGCACGCATACACACACACGCACTTTCTTAAATAACTCAATTTGAAAAGCAACTATACTATAGCCTGGGTAAACTACAAGCAAAGAGGTTTATTTTGGCTCACATTTCTGGTCCAAGGTTGAGGGCCAGAGTTGGTGATGGTCTTATTGGTGGCAGGATCCATAGGCAGTGCAGGGCACCTCATGGCTAGAGACAGGGAGTATGATAGAGGACCCATTCTGGAGATATCCATTTGTCCATTCAGAGAGGCCCCATAACCTTTCAAAAGTCCTACCTGATCCCATTCCTTAATATCTCATCATAGGCATTAAATTTCAATGTGGCTTTTGGAGGGGACATATCACATTTAAATTACAGCATCATCTTCCAACATGGCATATCTCAGGAGTAAAGAGGAAAATTCTGGCCTCCATCTCTTTTTTTCTTGGTACTGAGGATTGAGTGTAGAGGCCTTTGCACTAGGGCCTTCATCACCTCCCCTGTCCTTTTTATGTATTATTTTGAGATGGAATCTTGATAAGTTGCTCAGCTTGGGCTCAGCCTGCTTCTGCCTCCTGAGTGCTGGGACTACAGGTATGTGCTACCATGCTGCCTGGAACTAGGCCTCCCCAGTGGTTCAATGACAGCCAGGGTTAGCTGTGATCTGACATGAGATCTTCTGACTCTCCAAACTGCGTTCTTCCCATTCGACTTATTTTATGGGTTTTCTTCCCACTCTCTGGACTTGTAGCCAAAATTCCCACACAGAGTGGAAGGAGGAACCCAGGAATCTTTAACTGCCATCCACCATGAAAGGACTGCAATCCACCTTCTGGGCTGGCACATGCTCGTCTGTTTCTTTGTTATCCCACCCCAAAGGGCACGTGCTAAGCACTCAGTAAATGTACGCCTGCCAACTGCCTGATGGCGTAGCACGAGAGGCCCTCAAGAACAGAAACAGGCTGTGTAAACATTCACCACAGATCCTTGCAAAGGAGCTTATGAAGTCTGGAGGACGGGGAGCGCCATACGGGGTTTCTCAGTCACACCCACAGGTCAGGGTGCCTGCTGCCGCAGGGTATCAAGGCACCCTCAGGAAAGAGGCCTACAGAGGTGAGTTGCAGGAGGAAGCTGGTGGCTGCCCACCCCAGCTCCATCCCCTCTTCGGGCCGGTGGAGCCCAGCTTTCTGTTACCCCACAGTTTCCCCAAGAAGCTCAGCTTTGCGAAAACAGTTTCCCTTTACTTTTTATGTGTTTTCTGGGCTTTCCAACCCTTGAGTATTTTGAGGGAAACATACTCCATATGTTTCTGATTTACTTATGTTGAACTTGCCAGAAGTTTCTTTTGTAAAATCTATTTCATGTCTGGGAAACCTTTTCAGCCTGTTTTTTTCTAAAGCCTTTTAGCCCAGATCTTCACACTCAAAAGGAAGCAGAAAATTAAAACAATTATTAGGAGATAATCGAGACCAGAAAAATCCCTTTGCCTTTGTTACCTGAGCATTTCTGGGAATAGGCCCAGCCCCGAGGCTTCTGGGATGGAGGTGAGTGCGCCTGCTAGCCATCTCGCATTTCATGCATGGACACACACAAGCCCTAGCCAGCATCTCTTTTGCAGAGTTCTGTATGTAAACTTTTGGTTTTCTAGTTAAGTTCATCTTGGTTAAGTACCCCTGTCTTGCTTCTTATTCAGAAATCACCCATTTCGAGTAGGTTACAAATTTGGCAAAGTGCTTTTACTTATTTTTCTTTGCAGAGGAGAAAGGCTGACCCAAGTCCAAGCAAAAGCATAATGTGCATAAAATGTTCCAACGGCACTACTAACTTTCAGATGATAAGTATTATGATTTTTATTAACAGTAAATGTCAAAACATTGGAGAGTGGTTGGGAGGGTTGAAGTGGTCAGAAAAAGAATGCGCTGGGAGAGAGACAGGCAAAGCAGGTTATAGCCAACCCACCCAAGATATACAGCAATGTAAGACACTATGCTTTTCTAGCCATCTGAATTCCTCATCTGGAAGCCCGGATGCAGGTCGGATATTGACTAGAGGAGCTGGACCTTCCTAAAAGGAGAACCGAGCCCACTCCAGGGCAGGGAGAGAAGCTTGCTGACAGGGCTGTGAGTTCTCCCATATCCACAACTTATCCTGCTTGCTCACTTAAAGCTGAATTTTCAGGTTTCCCCCGTGAACTTTATAACATTTTCACAGAGTGAACGTTTTTATTTTGGAACCTTATTTTCCTCTTCCTTCTGCAAAATCCAAGTGGTTTCACTGAGAGGTGCTTCTGCCGAGTTGTCCCAGAAGTCACCACGGGCGGAGGCAGGGTGATACCGAGATATGCAGAGAAAAAGGTCTTGGGGAAGGGGCACAGGCTTGGAGACGGGGAGTTTCAGAAAGGGTCGAAGGTGATGGAGGAGCGAAGGGAAGGAAAAGCAGGGCAGACGAGTCCCGGGGTGTCCTTTGTTCTCCGTGGGCTGTTTCATGTCTTCGGATCTCAGTTTCTTCAGCGTAATATTTTAAAAAGTCTGATTATATGATCATTCTGGCTCTCCTCTCCCTTCTTTTTGCAGTACTGGGGTTGAACCCAGGGCTTTCATCCTGAGCTGCATGCCCAGCCCCTTGTATTTTCTAGTGTTCACGAAAGTTGCCCAGCCTGGGCTTCAACTTGTTATCCTCCTGCCTCAGCTTCCCATTGTGACCATTTCTTGATGAAAAGTTCCATCCTGCCCCCCCAAAGAGATAAAGGGTGGAGAAATATGATAGCTAGGACTCCAGCCCTAAGGCTCGCTAGAAGCAAACAGTCCCAGGGTGGCTAACCTTGGCCTCAAAACAGTCTACTGAGTTCCACTTCTGAGCCTTTTCCATTGAAGTGAATTCCCACCTGGAGCCTGTCCTCAGACTGTACTTAAGATGGAGATGGTGTGGGAATAGGATCAGAGGATGTTATATTCATGTTTGAAAGTGGCACAATGAAGTCCACTATTTTGTTGAATTAATATGTGCTAAAACAAGAGAATAGGCACCCATCATATGCTTAGCATTGTATGATACTGATACCCTTTACAGTTTGTTATTTAGATACCATTTTACAAATGTGACCTTTTGGGTAATTATATACCACTGGATATTGCTTCATAATGTGTGCATCTGAAATTTCCCATGTTAAACTGGTATACAATGAGAGACTCCTCTCTGTGTCCTTAACAGCATGCCCATTTTCTTACCTATTTAAAAATTTTAATTTTTAAATATGAGGAAGTTTGCTGTCTTTTTTTTTTTTTCCCACCTAAATTAAATCAGGTATAAATCAGAAGAAACCCTAACTCCTTCCCCCGCCCTGGAGCTACGCTTTGCCTGATGTGAACCTCTGCTTTCTTGTAATGTCCCTGACTCAGCAGCTTCTCAGCATGGCTCTGCTACTACCTGTCTAGGTAAGTTTGTGTAACTTGTTTACACTCTTTCAGCTTCCATTTCGTTATGTGAAGAAGACAGTTACTTGTCAGATACGGAAACTTCTCTCTGGCATTATATCATCACAACTGAAAGAGATTTTTATCTTTTAGTTTTTTGGGGGAAAGATACAGAAAAAAAAAAAGTTTTAGCCCAGTGTGGTCATGCATGCTGTTATCCCAAGCACTCTGGGAGGCTGAGACAGGAGGATGGCAAATTCAACTTAGTAAGACCTTGTCTCAAAATAAAAAAGGGATGGGAAATGTAACTCTGTGGGAAGTCTCTAGGTTCAGTTTCCAGTAATGCCCAAAGGAAAGAAAAAAATAGTTTTAATAGCTAACCCAGAAAGCTGGTGAGTCCAATCTTTCACATAGGAAGGGGGAAAAACAATTATTACAGGTAAGCAGATCAAAATATTTTCTGGAGACTTTCTCAGGGAACATAGGCTGATACTTGTCTAGGGGAGAATTTGGTGGTTTGTATAATGTAATGTTCTCCCACAGTGGGACGTGAAATGTTTTCCTGGTGTAGTTGTTTTGACATCGTGTGCTAACATGCTATTGAGTTCCTGACACAGGCATCTCCCATGCAATGCTAAACTCAAATCCTCTTTAAAACAATAATTCCAGATTGATTCCATATATGGGTCTGGCTGAGGAGTACTTATAAACACTGTCATCATGTGCCTTAGGTGCAGGGGACAGAATGTTCAGCTGCATTTGATTAGACAAACTGCAGCTCTAAACATAATATTAGAACAATGTCATTTAATTGAAACAGAAAATAGCCACCGGCTTCTCAGTATGGCAGTACAGACACCATGTTTTTTAGGTCACTTCTATATCATTCCTGCGACCTACTTTTCATTATTCAGTGAGGTACATCAGTGTACATTTTACTGTGTGGAAGTGGAGACCTGGAAGAGGAATTTGTAGTTAGATTTGAATTTGTCAGAATCACTCACATAATAGCCAACCTTCTTTCTTAATATATCAGGACCTCTGTTTTGGGCTCTGCTAATGCAGTGCTTCTTATAAGAACAAATGGCTTACAATAAAGTCGAGTAACTTTTTGATGTGCTCTGATGAAGTATGAAAATCAAGATTACAGAGGAAGTAGATGCCGAAGGTCAGGAGAGTACGGATTCAAAGTCAAGTCTAAAGATTCTATTTTTCTGGCAGGAGCAACTGGAACCACACAATGGAGGAAAACACTAAAGAGAAAATATTTCATTTGGGGATGAGAACATTCTGACAACTCTTCAGTGGTTCCTCATTGCTAAGGACTCAGCTGTTGCTCAAAGCCCTTTCATCTATTCTGGTCCTCCCTGAAACTTCATTGGAAGACAGAATGGAGAGACATCAGATATTGCTTGACCATGGAAGTCCTTCTTTATGTGTGAAGGTTGGGCTGCCCATTCTCAAATACTGAGAAAGAAACAAGAGCCCAAGCTCATATTGCAAGGTATTTCTTACGTGCGGATCTTGTTGACTCTCACTTCCAGACACCAGATCCTGCGCGATTTTCTGCATCTTCCTTCCCTCAGTGGATCTGAAATGTCAGTGCTTACATCCATCATACCTCTGTGAACTCCTGTCTAGGTTTCAGCATTGCCCGCAAAGTGTCTAGTTATTTCTGGGATAAATGGTAGCTGATGTTTCCTTAATACTCTCCAGGTGGGTGACACTGTACAGAGTCAATGCTCCCACTATGCTCCCACTAGTCTCATTCAGCACACTTTCACAACAACCCCAGTGAGGAAGACACTTCTGTTATCTGCATCTGAGAGTCAGATACCCACGGTTTGAAGAGTTTGAGAAACTTGGGCTAATATAGGGCAGAAAAAGGATTGAAATCCAGAACCAGAAGACTTCTAAACGGGGGCTTAGTCTTGTGCAGGAGCACTCACTCAGCACCATACCTCCCGTCTGTGGACTTGGAGGAGGCCGTATTCTTGAGCACTGGAGGGTGTGGACTCTTCATCTGTGAGGGGAATAATTCGGCAACAGAAACCACTCAGCTGAAACATTCAGTGGCGATGAACAGGATGCAATTAAGTCTATAACCTCTTATGATCACCCAAAGTATCATTTAGAAATGAGAACTCTTTCCAATGAACAGCCCGATTATGTAGGTATTCATGTTGGATACCCTTAATAGCTGTGCATATCATTCTGGATGGATGAGCAGGAAATATCTCTAAGTGTCTTTGAAATGGTCATGCACAATTAGAAGAGTCTGGATGACCCTACAGCCTCTCAAAGTGTAGGTTTCTTGTACACAGTAGAGGTTTGGAGTCTGTCACTGTGTCCATTCTTTTCAGGCAGGAGAGCAGTATGCTTTTTTTTTTTTTTTTTTTTGAGGCAGGGTCTGCCCATGTAGTGCAGGCTGGTCTTGAACTTATGTAGCCCAGGCTGGCCTCAAACTCACAGCAGTCCTCCTACTTCAGCCTCCTGAGAGTGCTGGGTTACAGCCCTGTGCCACCATGCCCAGCTTGAGAGCATTTGTGTCTGGTTTAGCATTTGTCAAGATACTGTTTAGTGGCAGGATGGTGACAAGTTGGAGAGCAGCCCTCTGTTCTGGCCCTTAGCATGGTAACATCGCTTCTGTTTACTTTAAGTTCTACAACCTTGGAGATGGGAGTGGTAGAATTTGTTGGTTTAGAAGTAACTCAGGGAGGCAGTCAAGTCAGTTGATGCTTACCAAAAAAATTGGGTATGCACTTACAGCTACCCCCATCTTTGATTAAAAAGGCATAAAAACTACTGCCCCAGCTTACTTGGCAATTGTGACATAGCGTAGGGGGTGTTTGATTTGGAGCAGAGCAGGGCTGGGTGTGAATTCCTATTACGTCAATTTTTCTTTCCCTGTTGTACTGAGGACCCAGTGCAGTGGTAGGCAAATAAATGCTCTACCATTGAGCAATACCTCTAGCCTCCATGCTTTTAATTTTTAGGAATGTAACTTTTGACAGTTTAGTAATCCTCTTTGACTTTCTTCAACTTTAAATCAGTGATAATCCATGAGTGGCAATTAAGAATGGCTCAAACTCCTTTGATACTTTTCCCATTGAAAGGTAGGGCTTGTGTCTCCTCCCTTTAAATCTAAGTAGGCCTGGTAGATGCTTCAGACAACAGGATCTAGCAGAAATGATGGTGATTGACTTGTAAGGCTAGGTCATAGATGTCACCCAGGCTTTGCCTGGTGTCTTGGGAAACTTATTCCAGGGGTGACAAACTGTATAAGAGGTCTTATCATCTCAGAGAGGCTTTATCCATAGACAGGCAACTGACTGAGAGCATCAGCAACAGCAGCAACAGCAGCAGCACGTGCCAGCCACCTGCATGAGCCACGCGGAATTTCTGGGCCACCTGAGCCCTCCAGCGACCTTAGTGCAGCTGACATCTGACCACCACTACATCAGAGGCTCCACATGAGCACTGTCCAGCTCAGCCTCACCTCCTTCCTGACTCACAAAATCATGAACGAGATAGAATTGTTTTGCATCAGTAAGCTTTGGAGGACTGTTGTAAGGACGAAGAGTGAGAATGTGTGTGGAAATCCATAGCACTTTATAGCAGAAGAATGTTTTGTTCTCATATGGGTTCTGTTCTGTTCTTTGGTTGTCGCTGGTGCACATGGGTGACCTCATGTCCCTGGGATGATGGCCTTTTTCTGAGGCTGGAAGCATACAGTGAGGTCATCTTCTTTTGGAGGTCAACAGTCCTTTCTTGTGGTTGAATCCAGGTCGTCACACTGGGATTAGTTGCATGAAATAAAACGCATGCTACACAGACTTGTAAACTGGCAGTAGAACCTGGGAAGGTGGATATCATCATTTGACACTTACTGTCCCTCTCAGAGGTCAGTGAAGCTTTTCTCACTGGCTTTGCTTGGGAAATTTCTTTAGAAATGTTCCAGATTGCCCACTGATTTTCAGCTGGCTGCTTTTCTTGCCCTGTTCATTTACCATGTTCAAGTTTGCCCTGATGTACCTGAGAGAAAATGAACTTGTTAATCTAGATGGAAAGGAATAGAGCTGTTGGTCAAATAGTCAGAGCAGACTTGAAAAGTAAGAATTATAGGCCATCAGATCTTTAGAGACAACTAATCCTACTCATGCAGTTTCCTGGATGGGGAGGCGAACTTTGCCTCAGGGAATAAGATGAGTGACGGAATGGATTCTACATGCCAAGGATGAAGGGAGGAGGCCCTGAGACTTAGCTGAGGCTTGTTCACACCCACACATGCAATTTAAGAAAGTAGATCTTTATAGTCAGGGTATAGGAGAATCATGAAATGTTCAGTTTCAAGTAACTGAAAAAATAGCAGGGTGAGATGTGGGGGGTTCTCTTTCCTTCTTTACTGGTAACATACTTTCTTATCCTGGCTTCTCTTGGATGACCGATTTCATCTCTGCTTGTCTTCATTTCTGCTCTAATGACTTTTGGTTACCCATAGCTTTGTGTAGTATGATAACAGACACCGTGATGTACCTTACATCTATGGAAATCTTACCACACACATTCCAGGTCTTGTTCCAAGTACTTGCTGTGAACTAATTCTCACAGGAACCCTTTGGGGATAGTTATCATCAATATTTCACTTTCATAGATTGGGAAATTGAGTACTGTTTTAGAGCCCAATACCAGTTGCTTATGCACAGGTCTGAATCTCTATGATAAAGTTTCTTTAGCAGTAGAATTTAATTGGCCCAGAGGTGGTTCTGAGTTAGATGCCCAATCCTGGCCAGGGCACGTGAGACTCTCCCAGGCTGTGGGTGGGGTGGGGTGGGGGTGGGGATATGGGTAAGGGAGGAACTATTGGGCAACTTTAACAAGCCAAAGATGGAAGAGAGAGTCAAGAACAAGTCTGTGAGGCCTCTCTGCCCAGGTTGTGACCTCTAGCCAAGGCTGGAAGTGGCAGAAGGCTCCCAGGCAGGAGAGTTGGATGTAATGTGCCAATGTACATCTGGGTGCCATTGATGCCTCCTTTCTCCTTACTCCAGTCAAACCTGTCCCTAGCCAGCCTCCTGCTCTTCTAAGCATAGTGTACTACTTTCTTGTATCTAAGGGACTTCAGCAGAGACCTACATGACTTCAGCAGTGGTCTATATGACTTTTAGACATTAAAAAAACACAACCTTTGCTGTGAGGATGGAAATTACAGAAAGCTTGGAAGGACGGTGCATTCTTACCTTTGTGAGATCAAGGTCAGGCCCATCTCTGCCCACTAACCAAATGCACGAGTATACCAGAGTTTGCACAACTTCAGACCCTGCAGCCCTCTGGGTTCCCACACTCTTCGATCTCCTGTGCTCCTTTGCAGGGGACTTTGATAAGACATGATGTGGGTTCAACTGCCCAAGCGAAAGAATGGAAGTGAGAAACACTATAAAAACAGACATCTGAGTGTCAGTGTTTGTGTCTGGGAGAGAAGGAAGTTTACTTAGAGGCTTGAGAGGGAGGCTCTGTTCTTCATAAAACAACAGAGGGAAGTGTATCCTTCGTGTGGGCAGCTTCCACGAGGGAGCAGATGGGGCCTTTGAGCCACAGAAAGTTTCCAGATGTCACATGTGCCTTTGGAAGGCAAAGGCCAAGTTCTGCAAGGAGCTGTTGGCTTTTGGAGCCTGCTGATTCTTAAGAAGGCCTGAAGTCTGTCTCTGTCCTCCTCTGCCCAGGGCCAACCCTCAGCCAGCACTGCCAATAAGAGCAAGTCAGGCAGAACGGCCATCACAGGAGGACAGCTGGCAGGAAGGGGAGGGGAAGAGGTGGAACAGGCTCAGCTGCTTTGTACTGGTGCCAGGGAAGAAGGGCATGGGGGGTGTGTGAGACACTCTCAACATGGCTAAGTAAACCGCTTTTGTCTTCCCTGCAGGGCTGTGGTTTATGTTTGTCAAGCATGAGACTCACCCGGCATTCCCTTGGGCTAACCCTGCGAGAGGCTGTGGATGGCGGATGACTCACCTGTGAGCTGCAATGGACAACTTCAGGGGCTCCCTTTTGGGCCATATGCAGCCTGTCCATAATGTATCATGAACTTGCACGTACCTAAGGTACTAAGGACATCTAAGTGATGTTAATGTCAGGGCGATGACAGTCCTCTGGTACTTACTTTTCTAATTGTTTGAGTGGCAGCCTCCACAAAGGAGCTGATGCTCAGTGTCTCATTTTATAGCATCTCTTATTTCTATTCCTTCTCCAGGGGAGCTGAGTACTTTTCTAATTGTTTGAGAAGAGACTATACCTGAGATCCTGATTCAGTTGTCTCTCCACCTATTGAATAACCTGCTGGTAGATGGAGAGAGAAAACTGAGGGTAGAAAGAACCCGCTCCACCTTGCCCCCCTTAGTCCCCTGCCTTGACGTGTATGTGTGCATACTTATGTGCAGATGCTTGTGTATATGTGCCTGCATGTACTTCGTCTGTTTCTCATTACCGAGTTGAGAGAGCATTCGTGGAGAATATGGTCATGGTGTTTTCCTCTATAAAATGAATCTCAGAAGTTTAGGAATGGTAAAAATAAAAAATAAAAGGACTGAGCCATGTGGCTATGATATGAAATAGGCCCTGGAATCCATCTGCCTTATTTGAATCTCAACTTTCCCCTACTTACCAGACGTGTGATTTTTGTTACGTTCTTTAACTTTCCTGAGCTCCAGGTTTCTCATGTTAAAGATCAGGTTAATCATCGTATTTCCATCATAGGATTATTGCAAGGCTTGAATGAGTTAATCTATGGAAAGCATTTGGCACAGAGCCTACTGTATTGTAAAGGATTTATAAACGTAAGTTGCTGCTATGATTAATCAATATCTCTAACAACCTCCCAGTATTTCATTGTAGATAGGCCTCATGTCTTCATCTAAATCTTTGCTGAACTCATGCATACCCTTAGCTTTGCCATCCTTTGGAGAAAAATGCCCCTCCCATTGGTGTTCTTGGGCAGCTGGCAGCCCCTGTGTACAGCTACCTTTCTTCCCAGCCACTTCTCCATCTACTAAGCTGAATGCCTTCTGACCTGGTGTTTTGAATGTCTATCTTCCTCCCCTGGCCTCACTCTAGGCAGGGACTGTCGGTGAAGGTTACCATCAGAGCTCTCCATTTCTAAAGGATTAAGCCCACGTCCCTCCAATGAGAATAGATTTCCCTTCATGATTTTAATAAATCCATTAGTTAATTGCAAAAGCCATGCAAATGTCAAGAGAAGCCATGGGATAGGATGTGGATGGAGTGTGGCATGCAAATTGTATGTGTGTGTGTGTGTGTGTGTGTGTGTGTGTGTGTGTGTGTGAGACACTGCGCTGTGCGCTCCCTCACCCAGTGAGGTGAAGGAAAATGAAAACTATAAATCCCCTACTGCTGTTCATGGGGCATCTTTGGAGTCTGAGACTAAAGATTATAGTTGAACTCTGCCAGTTCATTCATTATTTAATCCTTTAATTGATGATCATGGTGGAAAGATGACGGCAGCACATCCTTGGCAGGGAGGCAAATTCCATTTATTTGTTTATTACTGTTGCACAATTTATCTAGTGGGGAGCAAGTGATGGGAGGCTACCCATGCTTCATGTTCAAAATGTTGTTATAAATAACGATTAATCCACTTAGATATCTGGCTTCATTCAACCTGAAGAATCCCACTGGATATAAAAGACTCTGGAGAAGCATGTTAAGAAGCAGTGGAGGTTTTCATTTCCCTGGCTTATGCTTACTAAGTGGTCATTCCAAAAGTGCCAGAGGTCTCCCAGGATGATGAATATTCAGGAGTGTTAGGATCACCTCTTAATGTCCATGTTTTTATTGCAAGTATTCCCTCTTTGGGAATTCTAGATACCTTGGGATGTTTCTTGAATTGTCATGTAAACAATTAACATTTCTATTATTCATTCGTTAACTCTTTGCTATTTTCTCAAAAAGATTTCTTAAAAGTTCCTTAAGGATAGGGGTTATTCCTTAGCAGAGGTAGAGGGTAGATGCTTAGCAACAGAGGAAATGACAGTTGATTGAGCTCCTATTGCGTCCTATGCTGGAGACATTCATTAAGATATGAATGTGGAGAAATGGAGTTAGAGGTTTAGCTGGTAAATTAAATAAGCAGGAGGTCATTGGCCTGCGGCTGCCCCTGTACTTTAAATTCCTAAACTTCAACCTAATTTAATACATAAACAAACCAAAATCTAATTTAAGAATTTTTTTTGTAACGAATAGCAGGGTTCTAGCCAATCACAAGCAGGTGAGCTTCACCCAGTCATTGGCAGCAAACCAAACAGGGCAAAGCCTGCTGTACTTAGTCAGATCATGCCTCTACTTCAGGTTTAGCCTATAAACTCTGAGTACCCACACCGCAGAGCTGAGCTCTCTGAATCTCTTCTGGTTCTGAGAGGTATGTGACACATAAGTTGTTCTTTATTGAAATCAACTGTAAAATTTAGATTTAAGAGGTTCTTAAGGAAGCATCTGAGCTCCCAAAATAAGAAAATAGAACATAGCACATAATAACATTGTTCCATAACGTAATAAAGGCACAAAAAAGTCAGAGCTATAAGAAGTAAAAGAAAAAAGTGCAATTATATATATTTGGAGAGAATATAGAACAGCTCTATCCATGCCCTCTTTAAAAGAGATTTATGCTTCATACTTATATTCAGAATCTGGCTTCCACATTTACCATGGACTTTCGATGGCTGTCTCTAAGGTTTCTGATACACTTCTATTAGCAAAACCTGAGTCCATCAGGTTTAATGAGGAAAATGAAAGCAAATCCCTGCATTTCAGGCAAAAAAGGTTTTAATGTGGTGATCTAAAGGCATTTTTTTGAAGATGTAGGGGACTGACGGAAGCTCGTTGGTTGTAAGTTACTATACATGGTTTTAGCCTGATGTACCAAAATGAGAGTTCACACGCATCTATTGGGAAGTCAGTGGATCTCCTCTATCTTGTTTCACCAGCCCTTGAAGAATAGTGGCCTCTTTGCTCCCACTTTCCATTTCTAAGTGTTGCCCTCATAGAGGAACTCTCAGAGCCATACCTGCAATTCTCTGGAAATTGCAGGTCTTCACTTCACTTTCTTAATGGATGCAGGACCATAGCAAGAATTAGTAATGCTGAGCTGACTACCACCCTTTTGAGTTGACCTTTCTGCGCAAAGTTAACCTTTCTGTTGCACCAAACCCTCACCTTTCTGGAATGTTCATTTTCCACTGTGGCTCAGCCGAGGGCACTGATTTTATTTTAGGACCGAGTATCTGTCTCTCAGAATCTCTGTCTCCTCTCCTGTCTTGGGATCTGGACAGGACAACTGACAAGGAATCCAGAGTCACCTGAATTTGCTCCTTCTTGGGTTTACAATGTGGCGAAAGCAGCCAGAAACCAGAGTCAAATCTGGATCACTGTGGTCTGTTGCGCTTTGTAACTGCCAAGTCTCTTTTTCTTATTGCTTGGGCTCTGGCACTGTTACATATGTTCTTAGGTCAGGAGTATGGGTTGTGACCCTCTTCCATTTCTTATCTCAACATAATCACAGCATGCCTTAAAACTTGGTGTCATGATTTTCTAGTAACAGAAAGTTCAGGGGTTAATCTCCTGGGTGGCAATAGAAACATCAGCAAAAGTGCCATTAGCCCAGACTCTCCTGGACTACCCAGCCCTTTCTGCTGCAGTCATAACTGATAACTGGCTGCTTTGTCATGTGAACAGTAAGATAAAGTAGGCACTCAGCTCAGCACTGCATGTGAAAGAGGAATCACTTGAATGTCATGGCCATTGTCATCAAATCCGTGTGAGTCTAGCCTGTGTAAAGGCTATTGCTAAGACAAAAGCAGAAGAGCTGTGGGCTTTCCAGGATTTATTCTTTCAAGGAGACTTGGAGTATTCAGGTGGTGGAATGCATAACACTGAAGACAGTTCCACTGTGCTAAACAGTTTCATTGTTTTAGGGTCACACTTTGCAGTGAACAGAAACTTCTGAAGATGGGAAATACACAAACCTCCCTAGAAAATCATATTCAGTTGTGTGGCACTTACTCTCAGGTTCAAGCTGTCTTTGTGCTTTGCCCCTTGTCTTTCTAAAGCTGCAGATAACAGTCAGTGACTCATTCCTGCTCTTCACATGGCTTTCGTGTCATAAATAGAGCCTCTCTAAAATTGGTAGCCACTTAATTTACAGTCCTTGTCTCATCTAATTGAAATGGGGTTATCACTTAAGGCATGAGAAGGCTGGCTTGCCTCTTAAACTTCCTGAAAGTTAAACAAGCAAACCAGGATCCCAAAACAACACCAACAATCACAACAACAAAACCAATCTTTTTATTATTAAAAGAAGTCACCTTCATTTTAGAAAGTTTGGAGAATACTATCAAAGGACACGACAGCAACAAAAGAAGTAAAAGCTACCCATACCGCAGTGCCTGGAGATTACTACAATCAAGATTTCACTAAGTATGTTTCCAAAATCTGTCTATTTATGTTGCTATTTCTATTCCTCTTTCTGCTCCAGATCCATCTATATCTATAAATACATCCATCCTTGCACGCAACATATGTTATAGTGATTATAGATATGTATACTATACTCTAATTCATACTCTGGACTTATTTATTTTATATCATTTGTTGTTCTGTAGCATCATTTCTAATGATTGCCTTTCAGTCTTCTGTATGCAATAGTGTTCAATGACATTGCTTGTGTAACAAAGTTTTCTTAAACCACCTATGACAAAAGCCAGTAAAGTCAGAGCAATGCAGACTCCACAGTAATTTTTTTTCTGCTGTAGTGCTGGGGATGGAACCAGGTCATCATGCATGCTATACACTGTACCACTGAGGTGCACCCCCGACTCTTTCTTGGAATTTGACTAAGCTGGGATGATCATTCTACCTGTACCATTCTCCACAGAGAGGTTTTGCTGAGCAAAGATGAGCGTGGGTGCTGGGGATGCGAAGTGGAAAAAACAAAAAACTGCTGTTTAAAGTAATTTACCAGCAGTCATTTTGCCCCTCTCTCTCGTTTGAAGACAAATACTTTTTCCTTCACTCCTTGTTTTCTTCCAATATAACAGTCCAGAAAATACTTCCTGATTGTAGAGTCATTTGTGGGCAATAATCGACTGGTAATACAACTAATATAAATGTACTGACCGTGAAAGTACATGCAAGAAATTTTGGTAGCTATTCAAAGAGAAATAAAGCAAGACTATCCCCACTTCACATGGGTGGTAAGTCCTTGTAGCTATCCTAGCCACTTACCCACTATCACCGGCCTTCTTATTCTTTGCTAATAGTATCCCAATACTGTTCTGAGTATAGATGCACCCAGCTCTAATGAAATATTCACTTTTCAGCCTCCCTTGCAGGAAAGTATATGGATGTGACAATTCTGCCTGATGAGCCATAAGCAGGAATCCGCCAGAGGCTCTGGGAATGTTTTTGAGTTTGGTAAAAAAGGCTGGGTTGAGCTTTTAGGCCAATTGAACTTGAGCTACTAACCTGACATTCAGGAAAAAGTGAAGTGATAAGGCAGTTTATTAAACCTTTAAAACTATGTGTTAAACACTGGCCCTTTTGGTGCATTATGCTATTTAGTTATCAAACCCCCTTATCAGGTGCTGCTATGAAAATCTATATGTATAGATGATCAGATAGATCTTTGTGCTATTCTAGGTCATGTTGCTGAAAAACAAACCTGTCAGTCTAGGACATCCAAATTGTTATGGGTGTTCTTCATGAGTGATAGCAACCATATGTGGTTTGCAAAATTAGAGACAAACAAATGGAGTTTGGATTTCCAGACAACAATGAAGGTAGTATCTCAACTAACCATTATTCAAGCCTGCAACTCAGGAGGTCAAAGACTTGGCCCATGGGTGCCTCAGTAAAGAGCCACCAATGCTAGCAGGTTCACCACAGGAAGATTTTGTGCAACTAGCTTTGTGGAAATGCTGCAAGCAGGGTGTTTGATAGGAAAAAAGCAAGTAGAATAGTTACTGACTAAAAGAGCTCCCTTTTTAGAGGGACTGATTTACAAGTAAGTATTAATCCAGTGGGAAGTGTCTAGTGACATGCTTTGGAGCTTTGCCCTTGCCTTTTTTATTTTTTCCTTTTTAATCTGTGATTTGCATGAATATTTACGGAGGTTTATTACATTAATGTTCAACATGATGCCGTGAGCCTACTAATCATGTTAGATGATAAAAAGCCAGTATCATGAAAGATGTAAACAAGAGGATGAGGAAGGAAAATCTAACCAGGTCAATGCATGGGAGACAAGCTCAGACACAGCTGCTCAGAGCCAGAGAGATGATATTTCACAGCACAATACGAGGACTGATTGAAGACAATGGTGAATAATTAAATTTTAAAAATTATGACGGTAAAAAACACATTGCCATGAATCCCCTTCAAAATACTCCCCCGTCCCCTAGTGCATTTGTCTCATCATTCTTGCCACTTTCTAAAGTAGTTCTTGAAGTTCCTTTTCTTGAGTGTCTTTAGTGAGATGTGATAAAAAATATGATGAATGCTGCTCCTGAGGTACATTCGGTGGAAAGGCAGACACATAAAAACGTGATAGTGTGTCCTCTTCCACCTTATGAACCGCATCTGTCACTACATGACTTCTGGCTGTTCCTCAAATTCAAAATGACCATGAAAGGTAAATGTTTTGAATTGATTCAGGACACTGTGGAAGCCACAATAGCACAAGTAAAGACATCCATGAAAGAGGACTTCCAGAACTGCTTCAGGAAGTAGCAAGAAAAATGGGATCAGTGTATTTAAAGCAGGGTGTGTATGTGTTGTATTTTGAGGACTATTAATGACAATGTGTCCTTTACTCTGACAGTTTTCTTTAAACACAAACGGTATTTTTCAAATGTACCTCAGATGTGATAAATAGCATTAGCTGACAGTAAACTATGAGATACAGCTGAAGAAAGCATAAGTATTCCTTGGCTGGCATTATTGCACTCTCAAAGATTCTGTGCTGCCAGCCTTACCTTATTCTAGAATTCACAGCCAAGTCCCCAGAGGTATTTTTCAGGACAGACACTGGATGTTGCATAAATACTCTTGATGTCTCCCTACTAAGTCCCAACATCAAGGTTTAGTGTATAGATCTTAATCCAGCAGCATCTCGTATTCTAGTCCACCTTCCCTCTGCTGCATCTGTCTGACACATTGAGGTTACCAAAAACTTTTCTGTTCCTGGATGACCCCAGTCCCCTTCATGATAATGGCTTTGATCATTCTAGAACAAGCAAAGGGTATGTCCTGCTCAGCCCTCAGCTTCTTATTACAAAACTTCATTCCTTAAGAGGGCCCTGAAAGGTCCCCTCTTCCATAAGTCTCTGCTCACCTCCTTTCCCTTATTCTAGCCCCCCTAGGACCTTACCATTGGTTATGATTTGAATATGGTTTGTTCCCACTAAAACTCATGTTGAGACTGAAATCCTCAATGCAGCAGTGTTGGGAGGTGGGATTTAGAGGGAGGTGTTTGGGTTGTGGGGTGGAACCCTCATAAACCAATTAGTGCCTTTCTTGTACGAGTGAGTTCTTCCTGTTGGAGGACTTGATCAATTGTTGTGACAGTGTGTAGTAAAGCTAGTCTACTCTGTGTGTTTCATCTCTTTCACCTGCAGCTGCTTGCCTTTCCAATTTCTGCCTTGAACTGAAGCAGTTGGACTCCCTTGCTAGATGAGGCCACCCCAAGTCAGACTTCTTAGCCTATAGAACCCTAAACCAAAACTAAGCCTGTATGGGTTATAAATTACCCAGTCTTGGGTGTTCTGTTATAGCAACAGAAGTCGGACAGAGACACCATAATCACAGGGTTCTTCTTAGACATCTCACCCTCATGCCTTGTGATTTGTTTACTTACTTGTTTCCCTAAAAGGAACATTAATTTGGTAACCACCTTGGTAACCCTTGAGCCTGGCTCAGTACTTTGTACTGGGAACATTCAAACATTCAACATTTGTTGGCTAGAATAAAAAATGATTTCCTAATTCAAATGATAGTCCTTGTTCTACTTCTGGATACCAATTTTATAATTCTACCAGTCCTTTACCTACCATTAGTTGAATGCCATCAGGAAATATTAGCACAGAGTTGTGTATAGCAAAGTGTGCGAATGTATTCTTAGAAGGGGAGGGAGAATGATAAACTGGTGGAGAAGCTTTCAACTTATATGTACAGATTGAACTTATAGGGTAAGGGAGCAATTGGAATAGACTTGGAAAACCAGGGGTTCAAGGCTACACTACGAACCTAGCTTGGCAACTCTAGGCAAACTCCTTAACTTCCTTGAGCTCTAGTTCTCCCATCTGTAAAGTGGGTACAAAATCCTTGAAGAATGGCTCTGAGGACTAAGTGAAATAACGGGTGCAAAACACCCCACACACAGTAAATGAGCCCTTAAACCTCAGAAGCTAGTGCTTCTTATATGATGAACAAATCAGACAGCAGCTCTTCCTAGGCCAGGAATAAGGGTGGTTGTTAGGACCTATGTTTAGTGTGTTAGGAGAGTGGGATTGTGTTTGTTCTGCGGCTGTGTTCCAAGTGGAAGAACTCAATGGGTAAATGCTGCAGGGAGGCAGAATTAAGCTTCATGCAAGTCTCAAGAGTCCTGGGTAACCTGAGGAGGGCTTATGAGAGAACTACAAGTTCCCTAGGGGCATTCAGGCACATGTTTCTGCTGCCTCTGGGATGTTGTAGAGGGACTCTAATCGTCAGGTGGGAAATTTAACTACTAATGTTGAAATTTGACAATCTGTAATTAGGGAAGAGGTGGCAATTTTACAGTGGAAGTGGCCCACCCATATGCTCTTTAAAATAACTTGACTGTTATGTTTGGTCTCCTGGCCACAAGGAGAACAGGCTTTGCTTGGACAGTAGGATCTGGGAGAGCATATGCACAGAGAGGCCTCAGAAAGCCACCTGCTGCTGTTAGGAGGGACATTGCTACAGGAAGGTGAGACTCCCCTACTCCAGAACCAGGTTCACCCATTGGATGAATGTATGCATTAGTGACTCTGTAAAGAAAAAAGTCATTAGAAGCCAAGCCTCCTGCACTGCTCACTGAAGTCATGGTCCTGTTCTAGAAATTCTCTGCTAAAAATTCTTTTGTGGCTCATGGGACCTCATAAATCTTTCAGAATATGTTATAATCACATTTGAGCACTGTTCATTCTTATAATAAGCTGGGAGGAAGAATTCTTTATTTGGGGGTGTGAACCTGAGTAAAAAAATTGTGTCTGTTAAAGCCTGCACCTCTTTAAGACCCTGGCGTACGTTGCAGTGAACCTAAAACTACCAGCATATCCTGCCTCCAGTGAACGACTTGTGTTTCTTTGGAAAGAAACACACTCTCATGAAACACACTCTCATGAAAAGTCTGGAAACAGAGCCTTCCCTCCTCTGCCTCCCCAAGAACAACACAAGTCAACAAATCTGGAATCCTCACCTCTGTCCTCTTTGAAACAGTTGTTCCTGAGAGTCAAAGGCAGCCCACAGTGCACATGGCTGGACTCAAGTGTCTACCCTGGGAGAACACAGCTTCAGGATACGTGTAGTATATGAATAGCCCACTCCTGTCAGACACCATCCTGTTGCTACTTATCATTCCATTCATCAGTAAACAGCAGCATGTCACCACCAGCACTAACAATCAGCCCGACAGATCCGAGTGCCTGTAATCTCATCTCTATTTCCTTTGAACTTCTGAGAAGGGGAGTCTGTCAGAGGTTTTATGCCATTACTTTTGCTGTTTGTTGCCTCATGTTCTTGGATGTTGGCCCCATAATCTCATCTCCAGGGTGATTTGGGACTGGAGGGAAGAGAAGGTCTGCCGAGGGTTGAAGATGAAATGGAGACCTCAAGGATGCAGGAAGATGGAAGAAGAGTCCTCTTCCTCCCTGGGGTTGTTTTGCTATGCCTTCTTCTACATGTCTTTTTTTGTTTCTTTGGATTGAACCCAAGGCCTTCATATTGAGCTATCTCCTTAGCCCTTTTTATTTTTTATTTTGAGACAGAGTCTTACTAAGTCACTAAGTTGACCGGGCTGGGCACAAACTTGGGATCTTTCTGCCTTGAACTTCCAGAGTGTTGGCATTACAGGTGTGAGGCACCAGGCTCAGCTCTGTCTTCTAAATTTCATGTAACACAGATAATGCAATAAAGTTGGCAGTGGAGGGCTGGTGATATAGCGCAGTGGTAGAGAACTTGCCTAGCATGTACAAAGCCCTGAGTTCCATTCCCAGTACAAGAAAAATTAATTAATTAATTAATGCAGAGCCTGGGGAAAGAGGAGAAGGGACCAGTGGAACTGCCTGCTCAGCACCTTAAAAGTAGATCTTAAGGTAAAGAGACTTAAGATCTAAGTAGATGTTAAGGTTGATCCTACGTGGGGCTCGGCCCAGATTAGCATGTTAGTTGACAAGGTAGGGACTTAGAACAAAATCTTCAGCCCTGGACTCCTTTAGGATTTCAGTAGAGCTGGGGCAATGGCAGCCGTAGTCAGTGTACCTCAAAGCTTTGGGGTCGAGTCCATGTCCCTTTTGAAGATCTTGTAAATGACCTTTATGGTACTTAACATCAGAAAGAAGTGAGTTTTGTAGAGGATGGAGATTTTTGTTCAGCTTCTTGAGGATACTTGCATTGTTTAGAGAAGTCTTGATTTTCATAATGAGAGCGTGAGCAAGAGCGAGAGCAAGAGAGAGAGAGAGAGAGAGAGAGAAGGAGATTTGCTTGTGCTTTGATTTTGGTTAGTGGAGATATAGGTTTGCTAAGATGGAAACTTTTGGGTTCTTGAAAAAGCTGACTTCAAAATAAGTAGATTTCTCTTTTTTAAAATTCCTTTAGCATTTGGACTGTGAAATGAGTTGATATTAATGGATTCAAGTTTCATTTTCTTCTCTTGTTTTTGTTTTTCCCTTTCAGAGGGGACATTTCTTAGAAATACAGTCATACCTCAATACTTAACTGTTTGAAACTTATTGAACTTGGTACCCACCACATTTTAGTGTGAGAATGTTTTCTCAGTACTTGTAGTTTGGTTCTGCATGAACAAGCTAGAAGTTTTGGATGCTGACTGCCTCATAACTCCCTACCTTTCCAGCCAAAACAATTTGTTTCCTACTCGTCTTGCCTCCAGGAACCAATTAACAATGGTGTGGAGGTACCACTGTACATAGATAAAAATTTCAAACACCAGGAGCTGGCAGAGTTTATCCAAGAACAGATTATGTACAGGAGCAGTGAGGGTTTGGTAGGCAGATGGTGCATAATTTTCTAAGGTCAAGTCGGGGAAAAAAATTAATAGAATTATCCAGAAGTGAGCATGAAAGAAGGAAGTCAACAGCAACGAACAATGATTTCTTGCTGCGGGGAGGTGGGTCTGATCATGGCTTTGTGAATTGTCATATGAACAAAGAATGCCCCTGTCCTGGGAGCCAGTTCAGGGAGAAAGAGGACCAGCTTAAAAATAGTGTTCAGTCTTTCAAGCCGTTCCTCTGAGAAGAGGAATGGGGGAGGAGAAGAGGATGCTGAGAGTTTGCAAATGGCTTGTGCGTGGGTGGGAGGAGCAGGACCTGTCATCAAAGGTCAGGCTGAAGGTTTGACAACTTCTCTGAGCCTGTGTCCTGGGAAAGGAGAGACTGAGTGTCAGGACCTGGGGAAAAGAAGGCAAGAGTTACAGAGTTTTGGACCTCACATTATGAAGGAGTGCTGGGTCTTCTGGGGAATTCCCCAGAGACAGCTGAACTTCAGAAATCTTTCATGTGGGTTTTTCCAGCTGGGACAAATATGGAAACTCGAGGGAGAGTTTGCCTTGGATTCCAGGCAGATGTCCGGAGACGAAACTAAGGCATTCCAGAAGGGAAGGAAGACACAGGAGCCACGGACAGAAAATGTTACAGAGAATGAGAAATCCTTGAGATCTTTGATTTAGGAAAATATGAAAAGGAAGGGTGCGGTCCTGGGATTGACAAGGGGAAGGTGTAGGCCTGGATTTGGGTGGAGGTCAGCTGCTGTGTTACCAAGCAGAGCCCCATTGAGAGAAGTTCAGGGCTGTGGTATGTGGCTCTGAAACAGAGGGGATCAGGAATAAATTATTGAGGGGAATGAGAAGTTTTAATAGGAAAACCTTATGAAAAGGTTTTGAGGGAAATCATGGGAACTGGTCCTTTTCTCCTTTCAAGGAGGTGTCTTCTACTGATATGGGAAATAGTGTTTAACAATTTTCTTCCTTCAAATGAATATTACCTGAATAGGAGGTGGTGTTTGGACACTGTCACGCCCATTGACATGTTGGAAAAGCTGCACCCACCCTGATGTTTTGATTCCTTTTTATTCTTTTATTTTATTTATTTTTTCTTTTTTCTTCTGGTACAAGGAATTGAATTCATGATCTTGCACTTGCCAGGCAGGTGCTGTGCTGCTGAGCTAAATCCCCAGCCCCTGTTTATTCTTTTAATATCTTTTATTAATCCCTTTGGTAAGCGACTCCCAATTTATGGTGAGTAATAGTGACATGGCTCTAGATTAATAAATGTTGGGTCTAGGAAATGTTATACCTGTTTGGGAAATGGTGTTAAGATTGGGAAGTCCTATGCTGTAATGATCAGATCTGGTTTGAGGGTAAAGAGATTTTTTCTAAATAGCAGATACAGGCCTCATGTTGTTGTATTGTGCTCCCTGATAATTTCCTGAAATTCTGGAAAGATTGGGCAGTGTGAAGATCGAGGTAACCACCTTCTGAAGGTGCCTGTGGGAAATATCTTAATTTAGAACAGTGCTGAGGAAGGAATCGAGGCCCTCAATGCACTTCTTTTGGTCATGGCTGAGCAAATCCAGAAGAAAAGGAAAAAGCTAGGTAACGACTATGTGAGCTATATGGGGGTTTTAATTGCTCTGAACAAATGCAGGAGGGGAATAAATATAGATTTTTTTTTCTGATGCCAGGAATTGAACTCAGGGCCTCACACTTGCTAGGCAGGGACTGTGCCACTGAGCTACAACCCCAGCCCCAACGTAGACTTCCAGATGTTGACTCAGACTTGCCTTCCCAGAATAATCCTACTTTAGTTGTTATAAATTATTTTTAGACATTGCTGGTCATTTGCTATTATTTTGTTTTCAATTTTTGCCTCTATGTTTATGAGGGGAATTAATCTGTAATTTTACTTTTTCATACCACTTTGTCTGCTGGTTTTATTCCATTACTTTGGTCTGGGTATCAAGTTATGTTAGTCTAATAAACTGCATATTCTCCAAAAGAGTATGTAATATTGGAATTATATTTTCCTTGATTATTTGGTTCAAGTCTACTACAAATCTATCTGGACCTGATTTTACAAATATGGAGAATACTTTTAATTATAGAGTTCATTTCTTTCTTTTTTTAAGAAACAGGGTCTTGCTATGCTGCCCAGGTGTGCCCCAAACTCCTGGGCTCCAGAAATCTTCCTGCTTCAGCCTCCTATGTAACTATAACTATGACCATGTGACATAGTATTATAGGTCATCTGGAGATGATGTGAAATGTGCAGGAGAATGCATGCAGTTGTAGTGCAAATACTGTGCTACTTTGGATAAGGGACTTATACATCCTCAGATTTTGGTATCTGTGGTAGGTTTTACAGTCAGTTCCCCTATGAAGACTGAAGTATTACTGTATATTATTTTTATTATATTTAATTCTAAATATTAATTTCTATCATAATGTCTACTTCAATTTGTAAATTATGGAAAAGTGCATAAATTTTAAAATTTATCCATTTTAAAGTAAGATTTATTTAATTATTTTGCACTGCTGGGGTTTGAACCCGGGGCCTTGTGCATGCTAGGCAAGCACTCTACCACTGAGCTGTATTCCCTGCTCTAAAATAAAATTTAAAATTGGATTTTATCTTAATTGTCCAGGGGTGAAAGAAGTTGCTTGATACTTGATTTTTTAAAATATTTTGAGAAATGTTTTGTGGATGAGTTCATGCTTATTTTTATAAATATTCCACATGTTTTAGACAGTAAGTTTTATACATTAAGTGTAAGTTTGTACAATGTGTTAATACTTCTATATCCTTTGTTTTTACTTCTTGGCCTTCCTTTTTGCTTAGAATGTGGCCATTAGGATATCCTGTTATGTGCAGAATTTTAGGTTCTCTTTGTTTTGCACGGACACCAGTCTGTCTGCTATTCCCTTAGGCCTGGCTCTTAATCTCTGAAATTCTACATTCTTAGCATCAGCATTTTCCCAAGGCATCCAGCTTTGGTGTTTGCTCAGAAGCTTGATGTTATAAAACATTTTTTTTTGGCCCTTGGGAATTTTCCTTTTTTCTTGTAAGCTCAGCAATGTCTTTACAATAGAGTTATTGTAATGCTTCCATCATCTGACTGCTTGGCAACAGAATCCTGCTTCTCTGAAACACTGCCTGGTGCAGAATTCTCTAGATGTTCTTACCAAGTCCACAGATAGAATGCAACGCTTCTCACCTTTCATTATAGGTCAGGAGTAAAACATAGTCTTCAAGAATACCCAGGGATCTTTTATCTTCTTGTATAAAGGAAGTACAGCTGGAATATAGAGCTCTTCTTAAAGGGAGAAACAAGAGGATTAATTTTTTTTAATTAAAATTAAAAAAAAAAATGAGACAGAGTCTTGGTAAGTCACTAGCTTGTCTAGGTTGAGTTCTAACTTGTGATCCTCCTGCTTCAGCCTACCAGAGTGCTGGGGTCACATGTGCACCACCACACCTGGTTTAAGAAGATAAATGTTATCTTCTCTCCGGCCCTTATTTTTAATGTGTGGCTCTGCTTTCTTCTGTTCCATCTGGCTGGAACAATTGATCTGAAATTTTATGTCGGTGGATCCCTTCCTTATTCGTTCAGAAATGTTTTAAGGGAGAATCTCAAAGAAAGGAAGACTATTTATGACACTTAGAAGGAAGAGTAGGACACAGAATGAAGGAAGGAAAAGGAATGAGAAAAATGGGGGACTGAAGAGGTTTGGTTTTGACCTAAATGGCATAGTAACACGAAAGCTTATTGGCATAAATATATGTTCTGGCCCTTAGATTTTTAGAAAGAGGTGTCTTCATAATTTATTAATAGTACAAGAAACAAATTAAACTAACAGAGGATTGCTTTCTCATTGGATCTATGGTTTGATTTTTAGGGTCTCTGGGAGTCAGCGTTCAAAAACATAAGAAACATCCCTTCTATTAAGTGTTTACAACTTATTTTGCTGGAGAAGATCAAAACAGCAATAGGAATGATACACAGCAATGCATGATGCCTGTCGGTGTAGACAATTAACGTGGTAAGAGGGTTCATTCAGGGCAAGTTCTCCAGAACCCAGGAGAGTCAAAGAAGAGGGTGTAGAAAGAGAGACAGAGAGAGAGAGAGATTTGAAAAGACAGACGCTATTTTAGAAGGGCCAAGATAAAGGTAGGGACCAGCTTTCCACGTGGAGGAAGGGCCTGTCTCCAACCTCCCTATAGGGTCCTAACTGGAACACAGTTCTCCTTTTAGGTTTGGATTCCCAGTCCGTTCTGTCTCAGCACACTGCTTTTGAAGTCTCCCACAATTACGTTACTGGTTCTTGCTTTTTATTAGTCACTTTAGACCCTAATTGGACAATGACCAATGCATAAGCTCTTCTTGGACAGTAATTATATAAGAAATAAAAAAGAGTTCTGGATTTCAGTTTTTCTATAATTTGCAACTTTTTAATTCTGTGAAATACCTTCAGTGAATAATTAGTTGGTATTTGCAAATGCTTAGCTCTCTCTAGAGAAAGGTGCTATATTAATATAAAGAAATAGACCCTTTGGTGTCAAGCTTAGTACTTCTGAGCCTGGAAGGACCAATTAGCCAACAAAATAAATTCATAGAACAAAAGCTGATTTGATAATCTGCTACACAGAGGAGTCAAGGCAAAGAAACAATAATCACAAGTGATTTCGCCGGGAAAAAAAAGAGGGAAGACTCTATGAGCCACTAGAGAGAGAAGACTTGATTTTCATCTTGTTTCTGATGTTAGTTTAACCAGTGTCTGCTGGGGGATAGGATATTTTAAACTACTTTTGCATGCGAGTGAGGGCTGAGCCTGTGATCCTTATGCATAATTTGGGGGACACGCTGGCATCGCGGGGGTGGATACCAGCCCCAAGTTCTAGGAGGTAAAACCTCACGGAGGATAAAATGCCTTGTGAAATAAGTGGAAGCCATTTGATGATAGCCTGGGAGATTACAAAAATCAGGCATAGAGTGAAAAAGAAGAATGACTTTCCTCAGAGGGGAACTGGGAATGCCAAGAAATCATGTGGTGTTATAGGAACTAACTAAATCTCATTTCTCACTCTGGAACCGTCTTCCCTGGGTAAATGCTATATATTGGCTCCTGGTCAGAGCCGTGTGGAAAGGCCTAGCTCTGTTCCTGGGCCTAGGCCTGGAACCGCCATTGTCTGGAAGCCCATTCCGTACTGTCCGGCTTGATTTTCTAACTACCTCGTCTCCGCAGTTCCACCCATCCCTCTTGGGTTCCACTGTGCTGCCAACCTGCTTCTTCCGGCCCAGCATGGACTGTGCCTCCTGTAACTCTTCTTGTCTTCGAAATTTCAGCACTTTTTTGGTTTTAGGTTTAGGGCTTTGAAAACACCATTATAGAAAAAAGTTCCTTTCTGTTTCTAGCATAATCTCTCCTCGCTGGATGCTGTTGCCCTCAAGAGATGTACGGAGAGGTGCTGCGTTAATTCCAGGGGTAATCCTTCTAATTAGTCAGCCTGAGCTGCTATAAAAAAACACCACCAACAACAGAAGAATTTTATTTCATTCAGTTCTGGAGATGAGGATGCCAGCATGACTGGGTATCCGGTGAGGGTCTTTCTGGTAGACTGGTGGCTTCTCACAGTGTCCTTATGTGGTGAAAAAGACTGCCGCTGCTTGCTGTCCTCTCTTCTGCACTGCAGTTCCAGGGATTGAACCTGGGACCTTTGTGCTGAGTATCGTCCCAGTCCTTCTTTAATTTTTCACTTAAAGACAGGATTTTGTTAAGTTATCCAGTCTGGACTTGAATTTGTAATCCTCCTGCCTCAGCCTCCCAGAGTGCTGGGCTTGCAGTCATTCTGGCCTTTTTTGAAAGCACCGATCCCATTCATAAGGGCTGTATCCTCCTGGCCTTGTCACCTCCCAAGAGCCCCAGCTACAAATACTACCATACTGGGCGCTGGATTTCAACAAAGGAATTTTGGAAAAAGCTCAAACATTCAACTCACAAATCCCCATTTTTCAGCTGAGGCAAAAGAAGCCAGAGAACTTGTAATGCATGGCAAAACTGTCAACACAGAAAGCAGTTGGAAGAGTGCTGGAGCTGGCCCTCTGTATTTGTGAATTCCTTGCATTTATGGGCGAATTCTCTGCCTTTAACCAGCTGTGGGTCAAAAATATTTGAAAAAAAAAAAAAAAATCCAAGTTCTGAAAAGCACAACTTGACTTTGCTGTGTGCTGAGCCCTCTGCTGAATCCGCATGAATGGGGCGATCCGCAGGCACACTCTGCCGTGCCGTAGCTTCCACCGCTCCACGGAAGCAGTCTCTCTCCAGGGCTGGTTTTTAAGTGCTGTTCACCTCCCATTTCGTTTGTGTATTATGTAATTAGGCATATGATGGTTGCACCTGTGCCGAGCACTTACAGACTTTCTTCTTCTCAGTATTCCTTAAAAATGCAGCGTAACAACTATTTACAAACCATTTACATTGTAGCGGGCAGGGCACGTCACCTGGAAGTGATTTAAAGTATATGGGAGGATGTGCGTAGGCTCTATGCAAATCCTATGCGTTTTACATGAATGACTTGAGTATTCATGGGCTTTGGCATCTGCAGGGTGGGAACGGGGATTGTGGGACCAGTGCTCCGGGTGACTGTAATCAGAGAGGTTTACAAGTACAGTGGACCATGTTAGAAGTGATGGTGCATGGAAACCAAGAAATCCTTCCAGGGTGGTTCAGAGTGGATGGTCCTCAGCTTTTGCCTGGCTAGCATTCCCAGGAAGTGGGAACATTCATAGGGTGCACTGGGTTTGCTTGGGGCCAGAGATAAAGTGCCCAGGGCCCTCTGGTACCTTGGCAGCTGAGAGATCAATAGCTCTGTCTCCCTGTAATCCATTCTGCAACGCAGAGATTTAAACCTTTGGAAATGGACTTGGCCATATGATGGGAAGCTTAGCTAAGAGGCTGTGGCAACTGGGAATGAAGGAGGCTGAGCAGCCAGGCTGCCAGTACCGTTGAGGTCCAGAAAGGTGAGGTGGCCTCGGTAGAATTATGCCAATGCTATTACAGGTGCTTCTGGAGGCCCAGGGAGGTGGGGACAGGTGTTTGCAGATTCCAGGAGGACTCTGGGGAAGCAGGGCCTCCGACTTGGGATAGAGTTGGTCTCAAACCAAGAGTAGGGCTGAGCTGCACGTGGGGCTGGTGGGGTGGGCAGGCAGTCAGGCAAGGCTGGGCAGGAAGTGGTGCGTGCACTGGCCTCTGGCTGTGATTGGTGTCCTTTGTCTGACCACACACAGTGATTTCCTTTAACCTCCTTGGTAGGCAGAGTGGGCAGTGTGCATGTGGGCAGCTCTTAGGGGATGAGCCAAACCCTTCATCTAAAGGCTGCTGGCCAGCTTGGAGTCTCTTTTCCAGCTGAAGCTGGGCCAGACTTTAGTCCTTTTCTCCAGAAAGCTTTTGTTTTATTTTGTTTTTTGCAGTGTTGGAGCTCGAACCCAGGGCCTTGTGCCTGACCAATGTTTGGTCATGCTAGGCAAATGCTCCACCACCGAGCTACACCCACACTTCCTTTGATTTTTACTTTGAGATAGGATCCCACTAGGTTGCCCAAGCCATTTGCGGTCATCCTGCCTCAACCTCTCAAGCAGCCAGGATTACAGGCATGTGCCACTGTGCCCAGCTCTATAAAGCTTTTATTAGCCATAAGTAATACAGTGATTTCCAATTTCAAATCTTACTTATGACAGAAATTATTTTCCTTTTCTTTAACTATAGAAGCAACCACTTTCAATTTAGAGAGGGTGAAAATACAAAGGATGAACAAAAGCATCTATGACCTTTATATAGTTTCTTAATTTTTTTGTCTCTGACGTTTCTGTGTGTTGAAGTACAGTGGCTGAAATCCGGGGCCTGCAGTCAGACAGACCTGCGTTTGAGCCCTGCCTTTGCCAGTAATTAGATGTTTGATCTCAAGCAACTTCCTTAACCTTTCTGTATTTTATTTTACTACTTATTTCAAATATTCTCCGAAAATCTTTTTATAACATGTAGGTATTGATTAATGTCTTTCTTCAGGCTATGATAAGAACCAGGTAGCAATGAATGTAAAGTGCAAAGTATAGTTTCTTAGTACACAGGAAGTGTTTAGTAAAGAATAATTAAAAAAAAAACAGGTGCCATGTGCTATGTGGTCTTTCAAAAAGTGTTTTAAAATCTAATGGTGTCAAAACAAAATGATAGGAATTAACAGTGGCTGTTATATCCCATCATTTTGTTTTGACACCTTTTTTTAATTCTATTTAAAATTTTAAAAAATCTAATGGTGTCATACAAGCGCATTATATACTAACTGTTCTTAAAGAACAGTCATTTAAAAGCCCCATAGTGCTTCTCACTTTAGATTCTTATCCTTGAAAGCACTGTCTTGACCTAGTATTCATAAGATTCGGACTAAATTGTGTCATGGTTGAATGTGCTTCAGCAATCACTTTTATGTTTGATGGTGAATTTCATATTGAAAAATTCTGCTTTGCACTCTGCCAAGTCTAGAGTCCACATACCCGATTTTTCATTTATTAGACTCCCTGAAGTTAAAAGTTCACACAGGAAATTTAGAGCCATCAAATATTCACTAGCAAACTTCTAGAATCACACTCTACTCATGAATAATTCTGTTTTGGATAAATGTGGGTCATATCAACGTTTGGTCAGTTCGCAGATGATTTTCAGATGTTTTGGGCTTGCTGTGTAAATCAAGAGCAAATAGAAATTGCACATTTTGCAACCAACACAGGATTTCATGAAGTTGCTACAAGTGTTCTGGTAAAATGTCATGAATTGCTTTCAAATGTGTTGACAAGTAAAGAACTGGCAAGCAAAAATGAACAATAGAGCAGGGCGTGATGGCGCACCCTTGTAATCCCAGCACTTAGGAGGCTGAGGCAGGAGGATTACCACAAGTTCAAGGCCAGCCTGGACTACATAGTGAGTTCAAGGCCAGCCTGAACTACGTAGTGAGACCCCCGTCTCAAAGACCCTTCCCCTCAAAACAAGTGGAATAATAGAAATTCAACCAGTTGAATAGCAGAAAATCAAACAATGTCAAGTTATTAAAATGGAAATTTGGAACACCAAAGTTTAGAAGGGGCCTTTATCTTAGGCCTTCTAGATATTTTGTAAAAGTTGTGTTTTTATGACTGTGTCAAAGATGTTGTGAGGGATTATGTCTCTATACTAGCATACAATTTTGCTGGAAAAATTGAGCTCAAACTCCTAGTCAACCCTCAAAACTTTTTTACTTTAATAAAAAAAATTGAATATTAAATATACACAAAAAAAATATCTCTTCATAAAGTTTCTTCCTTTTTTTGGTGTCAAGGATTGAACCCAGCTACATCACTGAGCTCCATCTTGGCCTTTTAAATTTATTTATTTATTTAAAAATTTGAGATAGCTCTCTACCTAATTTTTCCTGGCTGGACTGAAGCTTGGGATCCTCTTGCCTCAGCCTCCCAGAGTGCTGGGATTACAGGTATGCACCTCCATACTCAGGTACAGGCTTCACTCATGCTAAGCATGTGCTTTATCACCCCTAGCCCACCTTCATCAATTTTTAACTCATTGGACAAGAGGAAGTCACAGTCAAAATCTTTTCACTTTTTACATTGAGATTTTAGCCCGTATTTTTGCCTAGATTCTTTTAAGTAGTTCTATTTGATAACAAATACATGAGAATGATGAAGCCCTCTGTGCAGTTATTATTATTATTATTATTATTATTTGGTGGTACTGGGGATTGAACCTGGGGCCTTCACACTGAGCTACATCCCCAACCCTTTTTATATGTTATTTCAAATTCTGAAACAGGTTCTCACTAAATTGCCCAACCTGGGCTTGAACTCCTGATGGGATTATGAGTGTGCACCAGCACTCCCAACTTGTGCCTCTTGCTTTGTGCTGTTAACCATGCGCTGTAAGTGTCAGCAGGTGATGGGTGACCCACCCCCCCATAACTTGTTGGCTGTGCTTCTCAGCTCCGTTACTTGGTGGCACGATATTCAGTAGCTACACCTGGAAGTCCACTCAAATTAGTAGGTGGCACATTTTTATGCTTTTATTAATCATACTTTTCAAGATACGCTTATTATTCTGTTTTAATTCATAGGATTCAACTGGAAAGAGTCCATGGGGAAGATTTGGGAATTGCCCTTTGCGGAGAGCTTCAACAGAGAGGCCGATGAGCATCTGCTCTAGCCTCCTGCCGTGTTCACCAGGGTGTAGGGAGAGGGCTGTAGGTGACACTTTGCCTGCGTCTTTGGGGACTGGACAGTATAAGCGCCCTGGCCTGTCCGGGCTGGGACATTTCAGCCTCACTCTGTCTCTCTGCCATTTGTGCCAACCAAGCAGAAACAGAACCGTGCAGGTTGCCTTCCTGCCTCGGCATTTGCGCG
The DNA here is from genome assembly GCF_000276665.1 of Chinchilla lanigera. Taxonomy (NCBI): domain Eukaryota; kingdom Metazoa; phylum Chordata; class Mammalia; order Rodentia; family Chinchillidae; genus Chinchilla; species Chinchilla lanigera. Next base: position 11,611,124 of record NW_004955456.1, read on the forward strand.
GACTCTGCCCTCCGTGGCTTCCTGAGGACAGGCTAGTTGAACTGCCGTGCCGTGGGTGGAGAGCTGGCTCCTGTCCACTTGTCCTCTTGTCCTCGCCACAGACACTGCGCTGCTTGGAGCTCTCCTGTCTTTTCTGTACTTTGTGTGTTTTCCAAATTAGCAGTTTGCTCTTGAGTGTTGACCTTTTTAATATTCTGTGTTTTGATTGGTTGGTCTTACCATTCTCTCTCATTTTCAGCCTGGCTAACCCTCCAGGGAAGAGGTGAAACAGCTATCCAATAAAAATACAAAATACTGAAAAGGTCAAAATACAGTATTACAATAAATTACCATAACTCAAACAGGGCCTTGGGCATTAAAATTCTGATGTGGACGAGGGTGGAGATTGGTGTGAGGGTTGAAATGGCACCATGCGAATGCATTTGGGTGTCAGAGCTCACCCAGAAGACAGTCCACGTCCTCACGCCCGAGTCTGAACGGTGTCTCGGGAGTCTCGGCGCTGTCACCGCCTGGCATGCTTGAGTAACAGAAATGCTTTCTTGAACTGACTGCTGTCGCCTGCTTTCCCTTCTGTCCCCAGAAGTGGGGACAGTTCAGGAAAACAAAACAAACAGAACAAGCACAGTGTCTGAAAGATGACACCCTGAAATCAGGCTTACCAAGGACCAGTTACAGTTTATACTCGGCCAGGACGCAGGGCATCTGTTTTACTTATTTTATTATCTGGATCCTGTGGGCCGTCACTTGATGAAAACGCCCTGTGCACAAGGCAGAAGCATAGTTTTTAAAGTCTTTTTCTTCTTTCCCCTTTAGGCCTATTTATTCTAGGGCAGCGATGGCGAACCTTTGAGAGACCGAGTACCTAAGCTGCAACCCCAAACGCGCTTATGTCTTGCAAGGTCCCAACACTGCAATTAAACTCGAATATCCAACACTCAGGTGCTGGGGCAGTGTGGGGAGACCTGGCTCGTGTGCCCACAGAAAGGGCTCTGTGCGCCTGCTGTGGTCGACACGTGTGTCATATGTTCGCTGCGCCTGTTCTGGAGGTTCTTACAAAACTGATGCAGGGTCAGGGATATAGTTCAGTGGCACAGCGCCTGTCTGGCAAGGGCAAGGTGCTGAGTTTGATTCCTGGTAACAAAGAGGAAGAAAGAAGGAAAGAAAGGGAGAAAGAAAGAAAGGAAGGAAGGAAGGAAGGAAGGAAGGAAAGAAAGAAAGAAAGAAAGAAAGAAAGAAAGAAAGAAAGAAAGAAAGAAAGAAAGAAAGAAAGAAAGAAAGAAAGATGCAGAAAACACTGAACTCGGAATTAGCAGCCTGGCTCTACTGCATTGCCACTGTAACTTTCACAAGGTATTTAACACACTTACCCTAATTTGCCCTATCAAAACATCGAAGCCCTTGTGATATTACAGAAGATCTTGGGGATGAAAGTGGCAGCGTGTCTGCTGCTTTGTGGATGTCAAGCAACAGAAATGACCCCTTCCCCAACTCCTGCACTCTGTGATCTTGAGCGAGTTCCTTAGCCTCTCTGAGCTCTTGGTTGCCATCTTTTTTCTAGAGCTGGATGAAACCTAGTGACAGAGTACACTACTCAGCGACTTGCAGGAAGGCCCCTCCTCCCTTCATCCCATGTGGGAGACTAAACGAATCAAGTCTCCAGCCTGGAAGGCCATTTCATATTGGTTGGATCAATACGAACTCCATTTTCCCTGAGACGTCGCCAGCGGACACCACTGGTGACTGCTGACAGCTGGACAGCCGGCAGCTGGGGCCCACTCACCTGGCCTCTCTGTCACCCAAATAATGATGGCAGAACCCCGCAGGGGGCAGGGGGCTCCGTCAAATGCCTGACAGAACTTCAGGGGACAGGGGCCTCCTGCTTGTGGGCAGCCACAATCTAATCGGCTCCTGCTTGAACAAATTATCTCCTAAGTGGTGGCGTGAAGAGAACTGTGTTAATCTACTGAATCATAAACCTTCCCTGCAGTGTGACGCCGTGATCCAGACAGATACTAATCTGCAGCCGCACTGTCAGTTTTGGTTTTGACACCAACACTTTGAATTGCCAACAGAAAATCGTATTTGACATTTAATTCCAATCATGCAGAGCCTTTCATTGAAAGCGCTGTCACTTTACCTTTATTTGGAAGAAGGGGAGACAATATGCTCATGTCTTCTGGTGTTTTTTTTTTTTTTTCCCTTGAAGGAGGTGGGGGTGGAGAAGAGAACGGAAGAAAAATCAAACTTCAAATAACGTACCGGTTGAAGAAATACTTTAATCCCTCATGTCAGCCTGACGCTCAATCCACTCCCACCTGCCTGTGGCTTTTGTATTCTCAGACTTGTTGCGTTCCGGTAAATGTTCATTGTTTTACAAAGACTAGGTATTAATTCAGAGGCAGGGGGATGGGAAAAGGGAGCTATTGGTCAATGGGTATAAAATTTTGGGTGGGAAGAGTAAGTTCAGTAGATCTACAGCAAGGCGAGAGCCATTCATAACAATCACCTACTTCAAAATAGTAAAAACAGAGCACTTCACATGTATTTGCTGCAAAGAAATGATAACTATTTGAGGAGATAGATATGCTAACTAGCCCATTTAATCATCTCCCCAGTGGGTACGTGTCCTGCAACATCACATTGCCCCACATAAATATATAAATTATTGTCAAGGAGAAGTAAAACTTACAGGAAGGATTAATTCGTCCATATAAACCCACCACTGGCATTAATGTGCCGGCAAACATTTTAAAATAATCCATTATTAAATTAAGTTTAAATTTTATATAATACACGTTCAGTATTTTCTGACGGTTGGACCGCTGCCCTATAATAAATTGCAGTCGGATACTGGAAATGAGGAAAAACATCAGTTGTAGCCGCTGATAAATCTTGCCTGCTGTTGAAATGGCACAGCCCTCAAATTGAGTCTTGTGGGAAATAAAGGGCTGGAGAGAGGCGATATGTTCAGAGACAAGGAAACTTGACTTTCAGAGCTGGGGTTCTCCAGCTCAGAGTATGTTAGAACCAGCTAGAGAGCCTGTGAAGTTTCAACCTCTGATGGGATCTCCAGCGTGGGCAAATCCTGGGAGGTTCTGGTTTGGTGAGGATGGGGTGGTGCTTGAACATTTGCAGCTTTCACGTTTTCCCAGATTGTGCTGGCCTGGGACCACCCCACTTGGAGAATGACTGCTTTAAAATTACCACAACTGTCCCCCCACCCTTGACTTTCTACAGTTTCAGCTTCCCATAAACCAACTGTAATGTGGAAATACTGCAGGGAATAAGCAGCTCATAAGTCTTAAGGCATGCACTGCTCTGAGCGGTGTGATGAAACCTTGCTTTGTCCTGCTCCAGCCCACCCAGATTGTGACTTGTCCCCGTGTCCATATCCACGCTATATATGCTGCCCTCCCGTTATTCATTCAGGAGCCCTCTTTCTTGGCATCTTGACTGTGTGGCCTTGCAGAGTTTGTGTTCCTGTAACCCTTATTCAACTGAGTGACCACCTCAAAGCATAAGGGTCGTGATGCTGGCAATTTTATTACAGCATATTGCTCTAACTGCTTGATTTTATTATTAGTCTGTGTTAATCTCTCCTCCTATGCCTAGTTTATAAATTAAACTTTGCCATATGTATGAGGTGTGATAGACAAATACAGAGAAGGTTTAAATTACACATTTTATTATGGTGAAAGACACCTTGCATGAAACACCCTCAAAATACCCTCCTCACTCCAAACATACCTATCCCTTTGTTCTTGCCTCTGTCTGAAGCCATTCTACAAGTCCTCTTTCACATCTTTAGTTGCACTATCCTGGCTGCCTCCATGGCCTGAATGGATTCAGAACTCTAGCCCCACCCTTTCATGGTCATTTGCACTTTGGAAGAGCCAGAAGTCATACACTTCCAGACACAGTGAATGAGGTAGATGAGGACTCATTGTAATGATTTGATAAACTTACCTTTGCATTGGATGGGCATCAGCCACAGAATTCACCATATTTTTGATCACACCTTGTAAAGACACTCCCAGAAGAAGCCTCCCAGAACTGCTTCAGAAAGAGGCAAGAATGATGGGATGTGCGTGTTCTGAGTGAAGGGGAGGAATTTGAGGGGGATTCATAGCAATGCATCTTTTACTGGAATACATTTTAAATAACTAAATATTCTGCATATATTTTGATCATACCTTGTATGTGTAGGAAAAAAGACATACACTGTATACCTAGGTTCGGTGTTATACATGGTTTCAGGCATCCAGGGTCCTCTGGGAATAAGTGGGCACCACTGTGTGGCCAGTGGTCCTCAGATAGGGCAGAATGGAGACCTATATTCTAAGGGGGTGGAAGGACATTTACCTTCAGCTAACACAGAAATCATGTCCCAACTTTCAATGTGGTAAGTAGATCAGAAAGACGACCCCAAAGCAACTTATATGTGAGAACTAAGGACAAGTATGTGGTGAGAGTAGTCTTTCCCTCGGTGACATGTTGCTTCCCCAATCCTTTGACTGTTCTGGTGACACAGAAGGAAGGAAGCAGTTGGGACTGAAAACCAAGCTCAAAGGAACTTATTAAAAGCCTTGAAGGTGAATTAAGAGGCGATACTTTGGTTAGAATGAGATATTCTCTTTATTCTTGGGCGGTACTCAGGAGAGTAGACCAAACCTTATAATGGGACTCAAAAAATCTGGGTTAATCTTAATCCTTGGCTTTGTAATTTAACCACAGCTTAATATCTGTAAGCCTCAATGGTGCCATTTGTAAAGCGAGAGCATTAATACCTATTGCCTGGAATTGCTCTGCAAGTTAAGGGAGCAAGTGAAGCAATATAAAGCCTGACACAAAGTAGGTGCTCAATAAATTGCTTCCTTTCTTTCCTCCAGATGTCCAGATGCCAGGATATATGTATTTTTTTCCTACAAGTTAGAGTAGCCATGTTAATATTGAATCCACTGTGATTATAGAGTAGAAAATATTGCTTGAAATATCCCCTTGACGTGGAGAAAATTTTGTTTCTGCCTCCACACAGACCAGGGGTCTCTCTTTGTGAGGAGAGCTTGGTATGAGAAGGTGAGAGGAGTGGAAAGGGAGGGTCTCCCCATTAGGGCCCCACCAATAGGCCATCTGCTGTGGCCCAGGCATGGAAAACCCTGCGCTGGCAGCGAGAATTCCATTCAGAGACACTTCTTGGAGGAAATCCTCCCCTTCTGTGTTTCTGCTACATTTCACACAATCCATTCCCATGGTAACAGAGGCAGGAAAAGGCCAGATCACCATGGCTAGTGAGGGGGGGTTGTTCCACAGCTCTTGACTGAAAGTCTTCTCTGGGTGCCAGTTAGTACAGATGCACCAATGGGTAAGGTGTAGTACCTATGTGGTCAAAAAAATGATCAGGACCCTCACCAGACCCCTGTGCTGGAGATCAGTGGGGTAGAGGAGGATATCAGGAGGCTCTGGAGTAGAAAGCTAGGCTCGGCCTTCAAACTGGATTTTTGTGACGAGAGACTTTGCCTTGCCCCAGCAAGAGCACGGTGGGTCTCCATCCAGGAGGAATGGGTAGTTGTCACCAGCAGAGTTTATCCAAATGGGGTCTGATGGCCCGAGGCTGGGGCACAGGCGAGGGAAGAAGCTCAGGGCTGAGAATTAGATCACCTGGTCTGAGCAACATTGACTGAAGTGTGACTGCTGGGTGTACGGAAGACTGGCCCCGCTTCTGGGCAGAGATGACGGCGGCTCTCTATTCTCACTGGCTTCAGAGGTTCAGTCCATGGGGAGGGCCACCTTGTCTGGGGCACCATATGGTGGGAACATGGGAGAGATCCCCTGGTGCGAGAGAAAGCTGGAGAAGGTCTCAGAGACCTGGCAAGTCCTTATGTAGCAGTGGTTCCCAGTCTTTTAGCATCAGGGACCAGTTTCATGGAAGACATTTTTTTCCCATGGATGATGGGGGCGTGAGGTGGCCTTGGCCTGGTTCAAAGGAGCTCCCAACCTAGACCCCACGCCTGCCTGTGGAATACTATGGTCCACATTCCTGTGAGAATTTAACGCCCTGCTCATCTGACAGGAAGCAAAACTCAGGCAGTGATCCTGGCATGAAAGCAGCTGTAAATACAGATGAAACTTTCCTCCCTCACCTGCTGCTTGCCTCCTGCTGTGTGACCTGCTTCCTAACCTGCCAGGGAGCAGTCAGTGGCTTGGGGATTGAGCACCTCTGCTTTATTTAGTTTACTCTCATGAGAACCAAGCCTCTGTGAGACTAGAGTTAATTCCTTCCAGGGGAGTGTCTTAGTGTACACAGGTACCTGCATTTGGCCCCACCTCTTTTTTTATTTTCAGGGCTGGGAATGGAGCCCAGGGCCCGGTGCATGCTAGGCAGCATTCTACCACTGAGCCACCTCCCCAGCCAGGGTCCACCACCTCCCAGCACCTCCACATTAGTGACCACGCTTCCAGCACACAAACTTCGGGGTGCATCCACCCAAACCCTATTCCCCGCTGTTTCTTGGGAGCAGAGAAGAGGGTGCAGGAAGTGTGCGTGTGTATGCTCGGCCACCTGCCTATTTGCACGCGCCTCTCCGCTGGTGGGCATCTGGTCCTCTTCTCGCTGTGAGGAGCTTGGGAGGCAGCCGCTACTGCTGGTGGCCGTGGCAACAGCAGGAACGACATTGTTGAGAAACGTGGAGGAAGTGTGAATTGTCCATTTCACACTGCTCCTTTAATGCTGACGCCCTCCCTGGTGATAATGAAACAGGAGGAGGACAGGGATATTGTGTTTTCAGTTCCTGCGACTTTCTGGGGCAGCTGGCTGCTATGCGGTCTTGTGAAAACTGTAGTCACCAAGTGACAGCCACCTGACCGGGGTGCCTGATGATGCTCTCTCCTCAGGGACGCTTGTTTCATCTTTTACGGTGTCATGGCCTAATTAGAGCCAGCCTGTTCCTGCATCTGCATTGGGGCAAGGGAAGCTGTAACGATGCCTCCCCTTGTCCAGCAAACTTTTATTAATGATAGGGATGTGAGAAGCTTGAAGAGAATTCTGGGGAATACAGTGGTGGTAAGATTCAGTTAATGCATCTCTGCTTCCCACATTCGAACAGAAATAACTGAATCAATTGATTTCATTAGTTTTGGAGATTTCTCTTTCTCTTTCTCTTTTCTTTTCTTTCTTCAGAGCACAGCCTTTGCTGCCTTCAAGGTCACTATGGGACACTGAGCCAGCTGACTTTACATCACTGAGCCTCATTTTCCCCCACTTCCTGGAGTTACAAGAATCCAGAAGATTGAACATCGTTAGTGTACATGTGTTACATTGCCAGGCGTGGTGGCACGTGGTTGCAATCCCAGTACTCTGGGAGGCTGAGGCAGGACGACTGAAGGTTTGAGCTTAGCCCGGGATATTTAGCAAGTTATTTTGATCTTGTCTCAAGATAAAAAATAAAAAAGGAAGGGACAGGTGCTGGGGATATAGCTCAGTGTGAAGGCCTGGTTCAATGCCCAATATGGAAGACAAAAAGTAGTTTATGTGAGTTGGGGGTTGTGATAATTGCACAACACGGTGGTTGTGGACAGGGACTTGGGGACAGACTTCCTGGTTTTAACTTTCACCATGCTGCTTACCTGCTGTGTGACAGTGACTTCTTTGTGTGTCAGTTACCTCATCTGTGAAATGGGAATAGCAAAGAAACCTATATTAGGGGTTTTATGCTAACTGAGTAAATACATCTTTGTAAATCTCTTGGAATAGTTCTTGGCATTAGCAACTGCCGAGTATCTGTGAAATGAATGAAGAAGGTGAGGCGTACTACCACAAAATATTTTATGGAGAAAACTGACAATGAGACAAATAGTAGAAATTAACCTTTGCTGAAATTGCTGCGTTTGGATCCTTTCTTTAGTGGCCAACTTTGCCAGGGAACAAACAGCCTCAATTCTTACTGGCTTACGGTAACAGTAATTTCTCACTTCCTGTTAGGTGAGCTGCAGCTGTGGAGCTGCAGGTCTCTCTTCCATGCAGCTTATCACTCTGGTACCCCCAGCTGTGCCTTCCCTTCTGACAGAGAAGAGCAGGTGGCCTGAGCAGAACCCTGCAGACTTCCATTTGGATGTGGTATGGCCAAGCCCAGGGAAGTCACACGGCAGTGACTTGAGTGCAGTTTCCTTTCTGGGAAGTGGTAGTGTGTAAGTGTGAACACTACTGCTAACTGCCACAGCAGCCATTGTAGCGAGGGCACAGCACCATTTTGCATGAGGAAAGTGCAGTGTGTTTGGCCTGGAGAGCAGAAGTCCCAGGAGAACACCCATTTGAAAGGTATTTGGTGGAAGATTGATGGGATGTATCTTCTGCAGAGCACAAAGCAGTCTTTGATGCACTGCAAATTCTTATAAATATTGGCAGCCGCCCATGGCCAGGAGTCTCCTTAATATTTTTTTTTTGGTACCAGGAATTGAACTCAAGACCTTGTACTTGCTAGACAGGCATTTGTGCCACTAAGCTATATCCCTGGCCCTGGGTCTCCTTATGGTGTACACAAAATCCACTTCCCAGAAGTACTGGAAGGGTGGGTACCAGCAGGTGGGAAGTCAGACACACGATCTGATAGGGTTTTGGGCTTGAGCCTTTGAAATCAATTTCCTCCTGAGTAGAAGTGAACTCTAAATAAGTTTGAAAAATAGTTTGTTTCAAATGCCCTGGAGTCAGCATGTGGGGCTGACATCACCCCCACATAGAACATAAAGCAAGATGTCATGGTCACTTCTGCTATTCCTTAAATATTTCTGTCTCCTGCACATAAATGGGAATGACATTTCCTTGCATCCTGTAAAATTAGGCATTGCCGTGGGATTTGCTTTGAGTAGCGAACTGTGAACACCAGTAATGTGAAATTCCTCTGTCTTGGGAACTAACTAACTATTTATTTGTTTATTCAGTACTGGGAATCGAATCCAGGGCCTTCACACTGAGCTATACTCTCCAGCTCTTTTTCAGGTTTTAAATTTAAGACAGAATCTCACTCAGTCACTGAGTTGCCCGGATTGGAGTTGGAGTTGTGATCCTTCTGCCTCAGCCTCCCGAAGCGATGGGATTCCAGTCACTCCCAAGCTTGGTTCCTCTGAGACCAAACTTCACGAATCAGTGTGTGAACCACATCCCTCCCCACTGCCACAGTGCCCGAAAGCTGCGCTGGGACCAAGCTTCCCTCCCCTGGCTCGCCAGTGACTACATAAACAGATTCCCATTAGAGCTCTGGTGCTCACGAAAGGTGACTGGGAAACAACCACTGTTGCTAAGCAGTGAGATTTTGAGGGTTGTGTGTTACTGCAAAGCGCTTGGCTCTTGCCTGCCTGCTTTTGTTCTACCGCCCCCCCCCCCAGCAGCCCCTTCCAGCCATACAAACAATGTAGTTTCAATAGTCATCTTTAAAAAGGAAAGAGAAATAGATGACATTAACAGTGTGCTTTAACTCAGTATACTCCAAATATCATTTCAACATGTGATGAATATTAGCCATGGGAAGGAGTTATTTTACACTCCTCTTTCCACCTGGTCTGTAACTTTGTTGTGTATTACTTTCAGCACATTTGTACTAGTTGGCTGCTTTCCTAGGGCTCAGTAGCCCCATCACACAGGTCCTGGCTTGGGTCTTTGAGAACAGACCTGACTGTTAGGCACGGTTACAAGGAGGTAAAACTTTTCCCTGTGTTTTATTTCGCTGAGTGAAGGGGAATGGTTAAGTATTTATAGGCAAAACAAGAGCTCTGTTTTGTTGATTTTCAGGTAAGCTGAAAGATAATGGAAGCGGAGTTTACTTTTTCAGTTTGAAAAGGGCTACTATATACCCCTACTGCTACTATTACTACTATTATGACTGTTACTAGAGAGAAACTGACTTGGGTGTTCTTTACACACAGGCTTTTGTGTGTTGCAAATATTTTATTTTTAAATATTTGCTACCTTCTGCCTATCTTTTTTTTTTTTTTTTTTTTTTTTTTTTTTTTTTTTTTTTTTTTTTTTTTTGAGACAAGGTCTCACTGTGTAGCCCAGGCTGGTCTCAAACTCATTGCGGTCCTCCTACCTCAGCCTCCTGAGTGCTGGAATGACATAAACCACCAGGCTCAGCCCTGCCTATCTATCTTACAGCATGCCAAAATATTCACGAACCCATCATCAATTGAGGAATAGTGTTTTGTAAGCTTTTTGATTTTTGCTTTTGCAAATGCACAATGCAGTGATACACAGGCACTTCTCTCCCTCCTGCTGGCTTGTTTCCCTCGCATGCCTCACCTCTAGCACACACATCTCCACTGTTACCGGTTTCTTGTGTCTGCTTTCAGAGTCTCTAGTGTGTATGTGTGTGTTTATACAGAGGAGAACTTTTCTCGTTCCTTTAAAAAATTATTCTGTTGTTCTAGAACAATTTTAAGTGCACAGTCAAATAGAGAAGAAAGTAGCAAGATTTCCCAGGTATGCCTACCCCACATAGGCAGCAATCCCCCCATCACCAACTTCCCCAGCAGGGTGGTGCACTTGGTCAGCCAGACCACATGGGTACATCATTATCTTCCCAATTCTGTAGTTTCAGTTCTGGTCCATAGTTGGTGCTGCACATTCTGTGGGTTTGCACAAGTGGACAATGATGCGCACCCATCATTTCAGTATCATGCAGAGTAGTTTCAGTGCCCTAAACTCATTTTTCTCCAATACATCCCTCCTTTGTCTTTGGCCCTGGGAATCACTGATCTTTTTTTCCCCTCCCTTTATAGTATTGGGAATTAAATCCAGGGCTTCATATGTGCTAGGCAATTACCATTGTGCTACATCTCTAGCCCTTTTGAAAACTTTTATTTTCTGACAGGATCCTGCTAAGTTACCCAGCTTGTCTTGAACTAACAACCTTCCTGCCTCAGCTTACCAAGCAGTTGAGCTTACAGGAGTGAGTCACCATGCCTGTCTCTATTTTCACTATCTTTATGTTTTTGCCTTTTCTAGAACGTTACTGTTGGACTCATATAATATGTCTTTCCATTCAGTAATATACATTTAGGTTTCCTCCATGTCTTTTCATAACAAATGTGAATTTATATTCTTATTTCCATCTTTAAAGAGACAGCGGTTTACTATATGGTCCAAGATTTTGATATTTTTTAAACTTAAAATGGGTATATGTTGGAGTATCTTCCATCAGTGCATGGAGGTCCTTGATTGTTATCTTTTTGTTGTTGTTGTTGTTGTTTTCTTCTGGTACCAGGAATCGAACTCACGACCTTGAGCTTGCCAGGCGGGCGCTTTACTGCTGAGCTAAATCCCCAGCCCCTTGATTGTTATCTTATTATTATTTTTCATTTTATCACAGCTCGTTAAATTGCTATACCAGTTTATTTAATTAGTCCTCTATTGATGAGCAGGAAAGGCATATTTTTACAAATAATGCTGAAATAAAGAACCCATGTCTGTGTCATTCTGTGCGAGTAGAAGACTACATGCCAGAGGTGGCATTGCTAGTTGAGAGGGATCTTACTTTCTCCTACATTTTGTTAACTTGTTCTACCATGGATTGGGATCATTGGATTAAAGTTCTCTGTACCTAGCAGATTTTTGTCCATTTATCTACATGTCTAGATAATGTCTGCTTTAGGAGTATTGCTGCTACGTAGTCAGGTATATAAATATTCACATTTACTATATGTTAATTGTGAATTGTCCCTTTGTTGTGATAAAGGGCCTTTCTTTGTATCATTTAATGTTTTTTGGCCTCAGTTCAAGCTTATGAAATATTAATATTGTAAACTCCACTTTCAGTTTGTTTAGATTTGTTGGATGTACCTGTGTGGTTTCTCAGTTTTAAAAATTGCTTGTTGTACATAATGAATTTTACATACAGTAAAGTGTTTGGATTTTACTTGTGATATGATCTGAAATTCTTTTAATTTTGGTGAGGTTCATTGACATACTGATGTATGTTTGAATTTAGTTTTCTGTATTATTTTATGGGTACTGTTTGTGCAGTTGTTTCTTTTTAAATATTTCACTCTGTGATCTTTGCTGTGTGTGTAGTTCTAATATTTAGGAGGGTTGGTATTTTTGTTCTGGTTGTTATACCTTCATAAAATCAATTGTATAACATACAATTATATAATCTCTTTGTCCCTATGTCTTTACGCAGTACCTAATGGTTTCCTACTGTAAGCAGTTATAAACTTAATATGTTTTCCATTCTTCTTTTCACTCCTCTCTTTAGTTTTCCAAATAGTCAATAACATCATCTTTCTTGCAATTTATATTTGAACAGTTAATAGCTTTTATTACTTCTAGTCCATCTTGGTTCCCTGATTTGTCAGCTTTAAATGCTCTCCTCTGACTCTCATCTATCATAGATGAAGCAAACAGTAAAATTACTGCGCTCAATCTTCTTTCTTCTTTGTCTCCTCTTTCCATGTTTTAAACATGGAAAGTATTTTAGGCACTTTCCCGTCACTGGGACAAAAATATCTGACCCCACAACTTAATGGAAGGGAGGTTGATGTTGGCTCACGAGTCTTAGAGGACTCAGTTCGTGGTTGACTGGCTCCAAAGCAGAACAGTATGATGCATGGGTCTGGTGGAGGACAACAGCTCAGTCCATGGCAGCCAGGAAGCAGAGAGAGAAGGGAGGAGCCAGGGACAAGAATACCCTCTTCTAGGTGACACCCGCAGTGACCACCTCCAACCAGATCCCGCCTGTAGCAACCCAGTCAGCCATGAATTTGTCAGGGGACAACCTGCTGACAGGTATAGTACTGCCATGATCCAACCGCTTTTTACCCACCTGAGACTTTGGGGGACATTTTATATCTAAAAAACCATAACAGTTGGTTAGCTGCTTTGTTTCTGCATTGTCCAGGCCTGCAACATTCACATTCTCTTCTTTCATCCCCCTCTGTGGATGTGTTTCAGTTTGCTCTGCAAGTGGATGCATTTAATGTTCGCAGCTAGTTCTTACTCTATGAAACTCCAGGGCTTTCTCACAGGGCTTTCTAGAAGTTTCCTCAAGAAGGGCTGGGAAACAATGATCCTTGAGTTTTTACAGGCTGATAACTTTCCATCTGTTGTCGTTACACAGCTGTGCTCACTTATCTGTGGTTTTGCTTTCCGCAGTTTCAGCCACCCTTGGTCAACTGTGGTCTGAAATTATTACATGGAAAATTCCAGAAATAAGCAATTTATAAGTTCTAAATACATTTTATAACAGTATATTGTTATAACACAGTATATTGTTATTTCTCTGTTTTATTCTTAGTTATTATCTCTTCTGTTTAATTTGTAAATTAAGCTTTAGCATAGATAAGTACATACAGGGAAAAACAGTATACACAGGATTTGGTACTATCTGTGGTTTCAGACATCTACTGGGGGGGGTAGGGCTGGAATGTGTCCCCCATGGATAGGAAGGAGCTACTGTACTTGAAAGATAATTTGGCTAAGCAGAAAATTCTTGGCTCCAACTCTGACTCCTTGGGGATTCGTAGGCATTTCTCTAGTTTTTGAATGTGGAGTGTTGCTGTCCAGAAAGCTGAAGTCAGGCTGATCTTTTTCTACGGTAAGAGAACCATTAAATGCTAACTCAAAGGATCTTTATAAAGTCCAGCCACTTTCCTAGGGGATAGCTTGTATTGATTATTCTGGGTCAACTTCCCTGACGGTGGTGTTCCTTTTCAACTTGTCACATCCAAGAATACTTGGACAGTGTCATTCTTAGTGATAAAAAGGCTTTGAGTACCTACTAATTCTGGATTCTTTTTTTCAGGGATTTAGAATAGGTCCTTTTACAAAGCAATCAGCAAATGTGCATAATTTATACCTACTGTTTCTCTAAGTGGGTGTCTTCTTGATTAGTTCCCGACCCAAAGCTAAAGAATAGGTAAATTTCTGGGTATACTATTGTGATGTCAGACAGCCTTTAGGAACCAGGCATGACAGTGCATACTTTCATTCTGTGGTGGTGCACACTTGTAATCCCAGCACTCTTGGAGGCTGAGGCAGGAGGATGCAAGTTTGACCCTGTCTCAGAATAAATTACAGTAATAATTAAAAAAAAAAAAAAAACAGTTGGGATGTAGCTCAGTGGGAAGGCTCTGGGTTTAATTCCCAGTGCTACAAACGACAATAACAGCAACAACCACACAACCATGCCTGGGTTATATGGTGCAGAGGGTGCTTTCGTATGCACTTGGTAGAAGCATAAATTAGCTCAAGATTTTGGCAATCTGTATCAGAAACTGGAAAAGAAATCATACTGTTTAACCCAGTACATATATTTTTGGCATTCAGATTAAGGATGTAATCGGAGACAGACAAAGTGATTAATGACTGAAAATGATTACAAAAAATTGAAAACTGCTTAAGTGTTCCATGGTACTAGTAAAACTGCAGTACATTCACATGATAGGAGTCATTTACTAGAGTAATTGTTCTGATAACATTTTAGCAATGTGGGAAAATGCTTATACTATCATGTTAGAGTAGGATATAAAATCCACATACTGTGTGATCTACGTTATGTAAAAAATGCAAAGAACAACTACTCCAAAGAAGTATACCAAGCATCAATAATGATTGATTCTGGTTTTGGGACTATGGAATTATATTCACTCTCTCTCCAGATTTTGTTACCTTTTAGTCTTTCTATAATAAATATATCTAATATATTTTATACTGTCTTTATTTTTTAAGGCAATTCACTCCTATGGGACAAAATTCAAAAGGTATAAGGACATAAAGTGAAAATCTATTGTCCACTTTTCTCTCTCATTTATTTGTTTAGTCATTCATTCATTCATTCAATTGCCTATTTCTTTCCCCTGGAAACAATGTTTCTAGCTTCATAGTTATACTTGCGGAGATATTCTTTGCATAACCATGTAACAACCCCACATATATTTTCCTTTCCTTTTCCTTTGTTCTACATGTAGCAGTTTAACCTATGTGCACATCATTCTATTCCATTTTAACAATATATTTTAGTGATGATGACATATCAGTACATAAAGAGACTCCTAGAGTTTAGAAATTGTTCCATTCCTTGGCGATATCATAATTGATTAAATCAGTGCTTAAGCTGTCTTCAATCCTTTTTTTTTGTAAACAGCATTGTGATTAACAATCTTGAACATATGTCATTACAAACATGATAACTTTCATAATCAGTGGATTACAACTGTCAACAGGACATTAGGGGGTGGTTTGTCAAAGAGGCAAGTTCTTGGTGTCCATGTTCAGCTTGATGGATGCGTTGTTTCTTTCACTAGGGCTGGGATAGGCAGGAGAGATGGAAAGAAAGGAAGCTCCTTCTAGGCTGAGGTATGCAAGATATATCCTGGAAATAGCATCAGTTAGGTTTACTTCCTAAACAGCATTTAACCCTTCTCTAACTTACATCTATGGTGTATCTCATTTAAATGTCCTTGCTGATAGTCTATTGCTATTTTTCTATTGTTAGTTTTATGGAACATATAGTTCATTAAGACATTTCTGCAAGCTTGACCTTATTTGACTTGGTGGTTAGCCTATGGAATAGAGGAAAGCCTGGAAGTAGTCCCATTTTATGGTTGGGAATAATTATCAGGTACTTAGTTCCCCATTTGGCTATGGTCCCAGTGTAGGCCAGACCCACCTCACCCAAGTTCCAGCCTTGGGTCAGGTCTATTTCTTCTTTCATCCTGACCATGATGTACATTACAACTTTAGCCTTCTCAACTTCTTTCTTCTGACAACCATTTATAGCAAGACAACTCATTTGCTTACTGAGAGCAATATTTCACTACCAACTTCTCTTGGAGATTTTCACCAGGATGTCACATTGCTTAAAACTAGACCTTCTATGTTTGATTTCTTCATTGAGATTTTATGGCTGTGGTGGGCTATTTCCAACTAAAAATATTGCAGCTGTTCTCATTGGCATTGAACTTCAGGGCCTCTATCTCCAATTTATCTCAGTGTTGGAACAGACCCAGAGCTGTTTTCTGAGGAAAATCTTGGCCCTGCATGGGGCTACTTGCTTAACTCACCTCAAGCTTATATCCTGGTTGGACTCCTTAATTTATGGATGAGAATGTCAAACATGCTGTGTGCTCTGCTGGCTGTTAAAGCATAAAGATCAGCCCTTAATCAGCAGTAAAAAGTGTCTGTCCTCTAGGTCCTTGTTGGAGGGCAAAACCCTCAATTCTTTATTGCTTAATTCTTAACCAACACTCAGTAAAAATCCCAGTTTTCTATTGTGATCATCTGTGTATTCTTTCCTGCTACCCCCTATAGCACCTTTCCTTTCACCTAAAAGCAATCCTAAATTTTAATGTATATAAAATTAATAGGTGGACTTGTTAGGTATAAGTAAAATGTGTGGTAAATGTTTAAGTTAAAAATTTTATTATAATAAAAGGCATATTGCCTTTAATCCCCTGCCTAAATTCTTGCTCTTTCTCAAACACACTTATACTATCATTTCTGCCACTTTCTGAAGCAGCTCTGGAAGTCCTCCTTCAGGAATGTCTTTAGTTGCATTGTGTAGGTGCCTAGATGTCCTGAATCAATTAAAAACATTTTCAGCAAGTTCCGTCAAGGTGGTGCATCCTCGTCCACCTTATTCAGTGAATCTGGCACCATGCAACTTCTGGCTCTTTCTTAAAGTTGAAATGACTACTAAAGGCAAACATTTTGGATCAATTCAGAACCTCAAAGTAGCCAACAGTGCAACTAAAGACACTTACGAAAGAAGATGCCCAGAGCTGATTCAGAAAATGGCAAAAACAGTGGGATAAGTGTGTTTGAAGCAAGGAGAAGTATTTTGAGAGGAATTAATGGCAACATGTATTTTGCTGTAATAAAATTTTTTCAAAACATTCACCATATATTTCGGTCACATCTTGTGAAGTATTTATTATGTACAAGGTACTAGTCTATGGGTGACAATACAGCTGTGAACCAGACAAAGTTTTTATTGTCAAATAATTTATATTCTAGTTAGAAAAGGCAGGCAAACAGACATTAAACAAATAGAGCTATAGTATGTCAGATCACAGTGAACACTTCAGAGAAGAATTAAGGCAATTTAAGAGGTAAGAGACCAGATAATGAGGACTGAGGCCTAAATGATCTTCTGTGTGACCATAAAGATGGAAAAACAGCAAGCTGTGCTCCTTTGGCAACATGCAGGCATGCTGGTATGTTGCAAATTTCAGAGAAGAGTCAACACAGCTGAGATCCCGTTGTTTACCTGGGCATATACTATACACAACAGGAGGCAGGTGAATCTTCTGCTACCCTAATTGCTTGCTCCCTCGTCTAAGTCAATAAAAGCAAGATGGGCCAAATGCTCAGGGATCTATTGTCCACTAGGGGCAAAGGGCCCCCGGCTCCTGCATTCCACATTAATTCTGTGCCTTTTTGTCTTTCATCCTTGTTCACCTACTGGTCAGGGATAAATTAGCAGGGTGGTTCCTACATAAAGGGAAAGACAATGGAAAGTTATGTTGTGTGTACATGTACATGTGTGTACATGTGTGTATGTGCACTGATTGATATAGGTGGGTCTGGGCAGGCTTCATAATCATGTATAACATTTGGATAGAATCCAGTGGGTATGAGGGTGGGGACCACTTAGACAGTGGGGAGGGGAAGAGCTCATGAAGCCTCTGCTATTGAGATGTTCAGCCTTCATGGGAATTACTAAGGTTTTCAGTGGGGAAAACAGAGAGACTCACATAGCTGCAAAGAGCAAATGGCAGGAAAACGAAAAGAGCTGAAATCAAAGACGTAATGGTGAGGCAAGGAACTGGCTTACATAGTCACGAAGGCTGAGAAGTCCCAAGGTCAGTGATTGGCAAGCAGGCGTCTTGGGAGAGCTCATGGTATCATCTCATTCTGAAAGCAATGAGCTCAAGATTAAAAAAGAGCCAAGGTTTCAGGTCAAGTATGAAGGAAGGAAAAGGTCAATGTCCCAGCTCATGGAGTCTGGCAGAAGTTCCTTCCTGCTCAGCCTTTTTGTTCTATTCAGCTCTTCTCATAATTGGATGAGGCCCAACCACATCAGCAAAGACCTCAGGCTACTGATTCAAATGTCCATCTCATCCAGAAACACACTCACAGACACACTATAGGAAGAATGTTTGATCACATGTCTGGGCACCCCATGGCCCAGTCAAGTTCACACATAGAAAATTAACCACGAGATCAGGTGTTAGTAAGCCATTCTGGCTTTCTCTTGGAGAGACATGAAGAGTCATGGGAGAGTTTTGAATAGGGGAGATATGAGCTGACTCAAGCTCTAGCAGGATCTCCGGCGTTAAGTAGTTGGGTGAAGGAGGGAGAAACGGAGGATGGGAGACAAGTTTCTGTGGGGTTGATGTGAAAGGGCTTTGTTCTAGATACATTTTTAGAGCCTTTGGGGCCACGTTACACTGTGTTCAACTTTTTATGAAGGTATTTGTTTGCACTGCAATTGCTCACTTGTTTATCTACTGCATTGATTACCCTCTTGTTACTCTTTATAATAATAGTCACATAATGAAACTAACTTCCATCTACTGGGCTATATTCTGGCTCACTGACTGAGCCAAGTGCTGTGATTGATTCTCATAAAGTCTCAAAATGTGGGTATTATTTTATTTTTTCATAGAGTGAAGACATCCTAAATGATATATTGTATATGCTCCTTGGTTTCCAGACTTAATGATTCTCTGTAGGTGGGATTTAGACATGAGGTTTTAGACCTTGCTAGAGTTTCATACCAGGAAATGCCTGGCACTGTGTAAGTACCTAACAGTTACCAAGTGAGTAGCATTAATTCCTTCATAGGTATTTACAATTCTCACCACCTGCCAGCCACTTGGGGACTGGGGAGATTGTGTTGAGAAGACAAAGGGGTGTTTCCCTCATAAAATTTAAATTCTCATGGAATGACATTTGGGAGACTAGTGAGTAACCCAATTGGGGCTTGAATAGAAGAATGGAAAGAGGCCTTGGGAATGTTGTATGGACAGGATGGTTGGGGCTCTCAAATGCCCAGGTGAGGAGCTTTAGCTAGATAAGAGGCAATGCCTGCAGCTAGAGAAAGGCATAAGAGAGCTGGGGGTGGAGTGGGGGCGGGGCAGCATAGGGCCAGGCCGCCTCAGCTCATCCTCAATTTCTTCCCTCTCCTTCTCCTACTCTTTCCACTTGATGCTTTGCTAACACAACACCTCCTCAGTGGGCCATCAAACCAAGTGGCTCCTGGTGCCGGGAGACTATGTTGACTCTGCTGCTGCTATAGTGGAGAGGTACATTGGCAAGCAGCTGTGGTTTGCGGATGAGCAGATGGCTGGGACTGGTATGGCCCAGATTTCACCCGAGTACCCTTAATGAGGCAGCATCTGCTTCCATCTTTGCCTCCCTCTCCCTGCCCTGTTGCCCTGACCCACCCTGCCATCTCCATGACAATCTGCTCAGCAGACAGAGCATCCATCTATCTACCTACCAACTGAAGAGGTGGCCAGAAGCAGCTATTTTTTTCCTCCCGTATTATCACCTCTTGGCACAGTGGCCCAACAAGATAACGGGCAACATAACCACCAAGCGATCAGATTTCCCTGGAACTTGGTAATGGCTGTGTAAGAAAAGGCCTAGCCTAAAAATAGCCTTTGTGCAACAAATTTAATTAAAGAAGGCACAATCACCTGATGGCATTTACTGTTTGGAGGAAAACCGAGGGGGAAGTTTGCAGTAGATACTAGGACTATAAGATCTTGGTATTAGCCCTGGTTCTGCTAGGAGCTGGATGACCTTGGACAAGTCACTCATCTGCACTGGGCTGGAGTTTCTCAGTGATAAAATGAAAGAGCTGGAGCACCTAATAATAACTATCACCACCACTGAATTTCATTATGTTTATGCCAGGTACTATGTGCCAGGTGATCCCCATGGATTGGGTCTATGAATATCAACCATTTCTGTTTCAGCTCCTTTCATTTTAGATGATTTTTTTTCCTTCAGTGAAGTCTTACATGGAACCCCAAATCTGAAACAGATCTGCTCTGTTTGAAGCCAGAAACAGGAGGGAAAGGATACCCTCTCTCTCCGGACCCTGAGCCTCCCCTCCTTCCCTAAAGTGTCTTCGCCATGGATTACACCTGAAAGACCACTGGCAGGGAGTGGACCCACTTCCTTAGGGTATTGTAAAAAATTGCCATAAACTTAAGACATGCTTTCTTCTGTGGTTCTGGAATCTAGAAAGCCAAGATCAGTTCCACTCAGCTAAAGTTAAGGTGTTGGCAGCATTGGCTCCTTCTGGAGGCTCTAGGAGAGAATTCATTTCCTTACTTTGTCCAGCTTTTGGAGCCTGCTTACATTACTTGGCTTGTGACCCCTTCCTCTTCTTCGTTTTGTGTCTCCCTCTCCTTTTCCATAGCAAACTCTCCCTGCTTCCCTCTACTAAGGCACCTGTGATTACATTGGACCCTTCAGATAAACCAGTGTAAGCCCCCTATCTTAGGATCCTTAAATTATATCTTCAAAGGCTTTTTTGCCATGTGAAGTAATATCTTCAGGTCCCAGGGATTAGAATGGGGAGATCTTTGGGTTCATTATTCAATTTTCCTCAGGGAATATGACTGCTCAGCCCTGTGACTCTTCTGTATCCTCAGAATTGGGTCACACTAAGAATGAACACTCAGGTATCAATCCTTTGCCTTCCAACCGTTCTTCCCAACCCACCCTCTGTTTTGATCACCTCAACCACACAGTAGGGTGAGGTGGCCAGGGTTTCTCCTCTGAACTTTGGCTCGGTAAGATGCGAAGCTGGCTCTGTGGTAAGCATCAGTGCTTTTTTGTCTGCCCAGGCTAAGGGTGTCTTTGATCATTGCAGCCATGCCAATAACAATTATTTACCCCTTCATGATTAGCTCTACTCAAGCTGGGTCTAAATGATATCAAAGCAGCCAGTCAATTTTGTCAATTTACTCAGTCTGTCAATTTAGTAGAAATAAAAACTCAATTAAATTAATGGCTTGACTGCATTGACAGGTTGTCTCACTAATTTGGTGGAGTTTGAACACCTTTATAAAAGCTGTGGAGATGAGAGTTCCACCATCTTAAGGTGCTTAATTCCCCTCAAGGCCCTCTCTAAAACCAAACCCTTTCTCTGTATTTTCAGGAATCAGAGCTATTTCAAGCAATTCCACCATGATGATCTAATTTTGTTGTGTTAGCATCCTGAGGCAGTTGGAACAGCTGAGGAAATGCAAACAGGAAAGGTAGACCAGAAGCTTGAAGATCCGTAACAACAACAATAACAACAACAACAACAGCAACATTTACCTCCTAAAATATCCTCAGACCTGATTTAAGCACTTTGTATATATTAACTCATTTAATCCTTGCAACAAATCTATAAGGTAGAAAACATTACTGTCCAGATTATATGAGGAGCTGTGTCAGGGAGACCTGGGATTCAGATTTAGGTCTCTTAACAACAAGCGTTCCCCTTAAATCAGAAATTTTCAGCCTGGATTGCACATTAGATTCACTGGAGAGCCTGAAGTTGAGAAAAGTGGCCCACAGAAGGTCGTTTATCACACTCTATTTGTAAGAGCAAAAGGCTGGAAAGAGCCAAGCATGGTGACACATGCTCGTACTCCCAGCACTTTGGGAGTCTGAGGCAGGAAGACTGCAAATATGAGCCAACCTTGAGTCACTTAGCAAGACACTGTCTGAAAAAAATAAAAAGAAAAGCAAAAAAGGGCTGGGGGTGTAGCTCAGTGTGAAGGTCCTGAGTCCAATCCTCACTAGTGCTAAATACTGGGAAGAACCAGAGAGAACTCGGTGTGTCAAAGTAATGAGGAATATCTCCACTCCCCACTGGGGAAGTATCTCCAGCAGTGAGTGAAAAAAAAGCAAAGTGTGTGGCTTTGTTTATATATCTTGTGCATACATACATGTATCACACATATACATATAACATACAAATAATGGATATGTATGTATGTGTGTCTATGTGTAAATACGGTTGGCCCTCTATACCTGGGTGATCTGTATCTGCAGGCTCAAGGATCCAGGCATTCAAATACATTTAAAAAATCACATCTGTACAGACTTGTACAGATATTTTTCTCACTGTGAATTTCTAAATAGTATAGGACAATAACCAGGTACATATCCCTTACATTGTATTGGGTATTACAAACAACCTGGAGATAATGTGTGTGGGAGGATTGCATAGGTTATATGGAAACATTGTGCCATTTTATAGGAGACTTGAGAGTCAGTGGGTTTTGGCATTTATAAACGTTTCTGGAAACTGACCCTTAATGAATATATACATATATATATTCCATTATACACATTGATTCCTTTTTTTAAAAATATGTAAGTAGCCAGGATATGGAGTCAGTCTAGGTGTCTATGAATAGGTGAATGGATAAGGAAAAGGTGGTATATATACACAAAGAAAAACTTTGCAGTCATAAACACAATGAAATTCTGTCATTTGTAGCAACATAGATGCAACTGGAGGACATGTGAAGGGAAATAAATCAGGTGCACAGGAAAACAATATTGCATGTTCTCACTCCTATGCTGAAACTAAATTGGATCTCAAAGAAGTAGAGACTTGAATTGTAGTCTTTAGAGTCTGGGAAGGTTGTGGGGAAGGGAGGGATGAAGAGAGGATGGTTAGTGAGTACCGGGGTGCAATTAGATGGGGGACTAACTTCTAATGTTCTATAGCACAGTAGGATAAGTATAAGTAGCAAGAATTAATTGAATATTTCAAAGTAGTTAATAGAGAGGATTTTAAATGTTCCTAACACAAAGAAAGGATAGATGGCTGAGGCATAGATATACCAATTGCCCTGAATTGATCATTACACATTGTATATGCATATTGAAATGCTACATTACAACCCATAAAGATGTACAATTACTATATGCCAGTTAAAATGTGATTAAAATATTTACAGATAAACTATTTTTAAAAAATGTTCTTATAGAAAGAGAGAGAGAATAGGATAGAGGGGACAGGAATAAAAGCTAAATGTCTTTGACCGTACCCTATTAGGCTTGATCTTTTGACTTTTGAACTATATAAATATTATACATGACTGTAAAATCAAATTAATTAAAAAAGTAATTCCAAAATAAATGGCAGCGAATAAACTCTAAGTAAAAGGGAGGAAATGAATCATATGTATCTGGTTGGCAAAACAACATAGAGTAACTATTCCAAATGATTTTGGAATATAGTAATTTGACTATGCATCCTTAGTGTGGGACAGCCTAAGGACAAAAAAAATGGAGAAGAGTTAAACTGTTTTTGGTAATCTTATTTTTTGTGTGTGATTCCGGGGATCAAATCTTGGGCCAAGCACATGCTAGGCAAGTGTTCTGTAACTCAGCCACATTCCCATCAAGAGTTAACCCTATCGTTGATCATTGATACTATTATTTGGAAACTTTTGTATGCTGTATGGGACAAAAACTTAATAACTATGAAAGAGTTAAAAGAGTATCAGATAACATGGGAAATAAGATTTTGATGATAATAGTCAAGGAATTATTGTTATGTAAGGATGGAGGGAGGAAATGGGCAGAGGCAGAGATTCATCCTGAGTCGTTAATTTCTAAAACCAGGTGGGGTACATGGGAGTTCACTGTGTTCTCTCCATGTTGTACAGTCCTACAATTTTCTATATCTAAAGTTAAAAATGTTCTGGGGCTGGAGATTTAGCTCAGCGGCAAAGCGCCTGCCTGGAAAGCTCAAGGTCGTGAGTTTGATTGCTGGTACCGGAAGAAAAACAAAAACAAACAAACAAACAAAAAGTTAAAAATGTTTTATGGAGTAAAAATCCTTATCGAATTGCCTGCGGCTCGGTTTCCTTTTCCTTTCAGTTTTAAAGCTCTTTAGGCAATTTTAATGTGCAACCCAAATTCCAGAACATCCTTTAATTTTTCTTCCAACCTGACAACCTTTCCCCAGTGGGCTTTGGAATTCCGAACTGCTGGAGAGACTCCGTCCTGGGGAAAATCGCCCTCCCTTGTGTTTGATCTCATCTTGAAGCTTTTTCAGTTCTTCCAGTTTCAGGGTTGCGAGATCTATTTTTCTATTAGTTTTTCTAATTTCCCCAGCTGGTTTGAAGTTTCAGGAAGTTAATAGCCATTTTGTATTTGACTTATTTTGCCCTTGAGGCCTTGGAAGATGCCTTCCAATAATGAGCTGACCCATTTTAAGAGACAGGGTGTGGTTCTGAAGACTCCATTGTGCTCTTTCCTCCGAAAGGAAGTGCCCTTGTTCTGGGCAGAGCACTTAGTTAGGGTCAGTGTCAAGATACAGGATGCTCTAGTGTAGCAATCAGCACGGGAAGGAGGGGAGCAGGAAGTTCCCTAAGGGCCTCTCTGCTGCTCACCTGCTCAGAGTTTTGTGTTACACCCCCGAGCACCCTGGGGGAATGAAAAGGAAGGACTGTTTGCCCTGGAGCTGATGAACTCCCAGGAGGAACATGGACCCCAACACTGTCCTTTAGTCCCATGCACAAAATGCAACACAAAGACAGAACATCCCCGGTTATGGAAGGATGTTGGGTTTATCAGCTTAGTCTAGAGATGCTGGTTGTGTGCAGCCGTGCATTCAACACTGGACTAATCTTGACTCATTAATGTGCTACCATCATTGTGAAATTCATGCTCATATTTGAACAAGAGAGCCTACATTTTTACTTTTCAGTGGGCTCTGCAAATTTTGGTTAATCCAGAGCAGTGATTCTGAATATGACATCGATGGAGGCTCGGACCATCTCTTGATTAGACCCAAAAGTTTTGGTGCCAACTTTGAAGCCTTGAGAAGTGAGAGACCCAGAAATGGAGGGAAGGAGAGTTCAGTTTGTGAATGATCATTACAAGTATTTTTGCTACTTGCAGAAGGACGTTTTTGTTTAGCTCGGTTCCTGCTGAGTACATGTCAGCAAGGTAGAGATGGCAGGGAAGATCAGGTGTGATCAGTCTTAGAGATACACATGCATAGAAGACTCTACTATGGAAAGGGGTGTGTTACGGGAGGGCAGGGACATTGCAGGAACATTTTGCCGAGGGCTCTGAGCCCAGAGAAGCAGTAGGGTACATAGAGGAGTAGGTTCACACCTAGCTGGGCCAGCTCTGTCTTAACCCATTCTGGCAGACATGGCAGAACTCCTTTGGCCAGGTAGCCAAGAGACAGCTGAAATTCACTCTTACAGTTCTGGGAGCTGGAAGTCCAAGATCAAGGTGGCAGCAGACTCAGAATCTGGTGAAGGCCCACTTCTGGTTCATAGGTGGTTGTCTTCTCATGTGCCCTCTTGGTGGGAGGAATGAAGAAGCAGTCTGGAGTTACTTTTACAAGGTTCTCATTCAGGATGGTTCTGCCCTTATGGTCAAATCACCTCCCAAAGGCCCCACCTCCAAATACTATCAAACTGGAAATTAGATTTCAACATATGAATCTTGGGAGGGAGATTTTCAAATCTATAACAAACTCTGAACCAATTCTCTTTCCACTTCATGAGAGTCCTATTTTATAAAGAACCACTTAACAGACACCAACACACACAATTACATTTGTGTCTCACACACACACACTCAAAATTCTGGATCAACAGTGGTCCATCTATCTCTCATCTATCATCCCTCTATTTTTCTACTGTCTGTGTGCTACAGTACCTGGCTTCTATCATCAGTCTGTCCATCAGTGAAATCTGGAGTTTTAATAGCAAGATAGACAGACAGATCATGAATTCCCATAGTACAGGAGAAGGAGGCAGATGTTTAGGATCATGGTAGACAGAGATGAAAATTCCGGATAGTATCAGAAAACATGGGGCAGGTGCTAGTGGACCACTTAAAGCTGTCATTCGCTGAATCTTGACTTATTCTTGGAAACAAACCAGCTGCAATTGTTTCCTTCATTTCCCAATATGCCAGATAATATGATTTAATTAAGACAGACATTATTGAACATCATCAGAATAGCCAAAAATAACTTCCAAAAATTACTTTATAGCAGTTGTTCTCCAAGGGCTGTCCTTGGACCAGCAACGTCATCATCTAGGAACTTTGTGGGAACTGTGACTTACCAGGCCTTCCCCGAGCAGACTGAGTCAGAAACTAGTGGGGTAAGGCCAACACACTGCATTTTAAGAAGGCTTCTTGGGGCTGAAATCCATGGCAAGGTTGAGAATGACCGTTGCAAGATATCTCCTCAAGCACTGTGTGCCCTAGTGGATTCTGGAAGAATCTGGAACCTCACGATGAGCTCCTTACTGTGTACAGTGGAAGAACTCTCACACTCATTGCGTCTTTAGGCCTGATTACCACCTGGGCAGCCACACAGCCCCCTGGGTTACTTGCTTGTTTTTCCCAGCCTTTAAAACCTATTTCTTTAGGTTTCATTAAGCTAAGTCCACCTGGAAGAAAAGCAGAGGGATAAGAAATGGAAAGAGAAATATCACAGAGAGAGCCTTATGAGGAGAGGGACAAAGTGATAGACGGGGATATTTGGCTGATTTTTTGTCAGGTACTGTAGCCCACCTCTTTCTTTCATCTATCTATCTATCTATCTATCTATCTATCTATCTATCTATCTATCATTCTATCTATCTATCTTATCTATCTATCATCTATCTATCTATGTATCCATCTATTATACAAATATCTATCTATATGTCATCCATGGACCTATCCATTCATCATTCATCTATCAATCACCCATGAATTGATTGGTTAATCTATTATCTATCTATCTATCTATCTATCTATCCATCAGCTATCAGCTATGTATCGTTCATCTATTTTTCTACTATCTGTGTAGCTATAGTATCTATCTTCTATCATCAGTCTGTCCATCAGTGAACCTGTCTCATTTTCTGTCTACTTATGTCTGTCTACATATCTATGCATCTATGTATCTATCTATGTATCTACCTATATATCTATCTATCTATGTATGTATCTATTTATCTATCTATAATCTATATATCTTAAATGCAGGATAAAGGGGAAGCTGGAAGGGAGGAAGAAAAGGACTTGAGTAAATTTTTTAACCTCTCAGAACCTCAGATCCTTCAGAAGTCAATGAAGTGCATGTGGGGGTGTGCACGTGCAGAGGTGCTGCATTAGGTGAGTGCAGGTGTTATAACGTGGTGTCTGACCCACTCAAAAGGTGGTCAGTTCATGGCGATGGTAACTGAATCTGAGAGGAGAAGACCAGTATTAGGGGAGCAGAAGGGAAGGATGTGAGGAGGAGGAAAAAGAGAAGGCTGGAGGGGAGACAGCAGACAAGGTGTCTCATGTCTAAGAGTGAAGTTGATGACAGCTGGTGGGGTGGGTGGAGGTGACCTGGAACAAGTCAGAGACTGAGGACTGTGGAGGGGGATGTTGAAGGTGAGAAACCCAAGTGGCTTTATTATAAAATGCCTCAGAAACAAGGAGAAACACTTCATGGCAGCAATTAGAGAACATAAACGAATGTGTCTTCCAGTGAGTTGTATGTTTACATTTCAAGGAACAGAAATGAGCCAGGACTGCCTTGGGGCTGGGGTTGGTTCTCCCACGACTTTCCTACCCACTCCTGACCAAGTTGTGAAAATATCTACCTGCTTCTCTCTCGAGTTATTCTGCCAGCTAATTATCTGTAAAGATTCAAATAATGAACTGAAACTCCAAAGCTTTTTTATGGTCACCAGGGGAATATTAAATGGGGAGATTGGAAGCAAAATGAGTTGCCCCAATAGATTTTTGGGGGAGATTGATAAAAATCTGCTTTTAATTAAAAACATAAAGCAATAAGGCTTCGTAGGCATAAACAGGATGATCTTTGGGACTTGGTCCCATTGGAAATGCCTATGGATACCTCCTGGGATTCCAGTCTCTGCTGCCTGGCTTGTGGGCCTCTGGGAAGAGTGATTGATGGGTTGGCTGGAGTTTTGGCCAAAAGGCCTTGCTAATAGAAACACAAAAACAGAGGCTGTAATGCAGCTCAAGAGATGAAGTAATGGGCTTGTCTCTGTCTAGGTAGGGAATTCCGCCAAGCCCTGTGTTTTAAATAAAATGAGGCTTTTGTGGTTCTTGGCACGGACCTGCCAGTGCAGGCTAACATTGGCATCTGCATCCAAGGCTTTCCCTAGCATGGGGCTGCAGGGCTGATGTGGGCTCAGAGGCTACCCGAGGGCAAGGGAACTGGGCTCCAGGAACTGTCTACCGTCCAGCCTGCTTGTCTCTCAATAAAGGCATCTGCTTAGCTGCTGACTCAAAACCTAGGACTCAGCCTTGATTCCTCCCAGATTGTAAATCCATCTTCAGCCCATTTGTTTTTTTCCTACTCCACTCCTACCACCCCAGGCCTGCCACTGATATCTCTGACCTGGCCTCTACATGACCTTCTTAGTCCATCTTTCACTTTTCTTGCTCACTGCCTCACAATCTGTCTTTCTGCTAAACTGAGAGTGGTTATGTACGAAGTCCTCAGCAGGAAAGTCAGGACAGCTCAGTGCTTTAAATATGACTTGGGAAGCCAGATGACCTGGGTTGGAATTGTGGCTTCCACCACCTGCTTCAGGTGCTGGCTGCTCTCATCCCCCTTCACGTGTTAGAACAGGATTGAAAACATGCGATGCATGTCATACCTCTCACTCTATCTGTATAGCCTCTGACTTCTGGCTTGGACTTGTGAGAAACATCTCAGCAGCTCCTATGCACTTTCTGCATCTCCACCTGCTCCATTTCCTCAGGATCCTTTGTGCTGAATTGTGAATAACAGCAGAAGAACTCTGAGAGAATGATACTGAGATGAACTCAAAAAAGTCTGGAATCCACCAGGAAGGTCAAGCTGGGGAAAGGTGAGCCTGGACAGCAGGATTGATTGAAAAAGGCCAGACTTGGATCCTCTGCTAAACTATAGATAACCCAGAGCCCAGAATCCCTGTCTTTGACCTGGGCTGGGATGGGACAGACTGAAGAACAATGGGTAGAGGGAAGTAAGCATACTTGGAGAGGTAGGAACCAGCAAGTCCACGTCAACCAGAGAACCCAGCTGGGGGTTGGCATGCTGTTTTTTGGTTCATGTCCCCTTGAAATATTAAACTTCTACCCCTGAGATGATGCTATTAGGAGGCAGGGGCATTTGAGGCGGTGACTTGATCATGAGAACAGAGCGCTCAAACTGGGATTACTGCCCTTATAAAAGGGCTCCAGAGGGCTGCGTGATGCTCCTGCCATGTGAGAATTCAGACAGAAAGTGCCACGTATGAAACAGGAAATGGGCCCCCACCAGACACTGAATCTGTTCGTGCCTTGGTCTTGTATCTCTCAGCCTTCAAAACGGTGAGAAATAAATTGCGGCTGTTAGTGAGCCACTCAGACTTTGACATTTTGTTACAGTATTCTGAAAAGACCAAGACAAGAGTACTGGGCAGCTTGGAGCTGGGAGAAGGCCTGGTCTGAGATGCAGCAAGAAACCCAGGGGAGAGGGTATAGTAATTGCACAAGTAGGTATGAACCTCGACCTGAGCTGGGGCTGAGGTAGGGAGTAAGAGACACAGAAAAGAGACAGGAAATGTGCCACGCACAAGGGCTCCATCTATTCTGTTGACTCAGTGTGTACTGAGCACAGAGTAGGCACTCACTAAATATTTCTGAAATGAATGAATCCATAGGACTTGGCTACTTATGACATGTGGGGATGGGATTAGTCAGCTTCCCCACTATTGCAACAAATACTTGACACCCACAACTTACAGGAGACAGATAGTTGGCTCACCATTTCAGGGCATTCAGTCCATGGTCGGTTGGAGCCAAGGCAGAAACATGGTGAAAGGGTTTGGCAGAGGAAAGCTGCTCAGTTCACAGCGACCAGGAAGCAGAGCAGGGGGACAGAGGGGAAGGGGCCTGGATCCATATGTAATGCCCGAGGTCATGCCTCCTAGGTCCATCCAGACAAACCCAGAAGTGTACTTTACCAGTCCTCTAGGAAGCTACCAAATTAGACATAATCATTAATGGCAGCAAGGATGGGACCATTGACTTCAGTAAAGGATAGAGTAATAAGTGATACTCAAGGGGTGCAGGAAATCAGGGAAAGAGACAAAGGAGGGAACAAACAAACACAAAGCAGAAAGCAAAGAACAACTCAGCCAGAGGACAAAAAATAAAATCCACCATACATAGACAATATAGGCTCTGGCCCCTTGGGACTTCTAGACCAGTGGAGCACAGCTGGACCCTTCTAGGAGTAGAGTCCCAGCCTTACCTCCTACTGGCTGCATGATCTTGGGCAAATTACTTCATTGATGTCAGTACCTCAGTGTCCCCAGGTGGTTGTGAAATGTAACAAAGGGATATTTGGATAAGGTTCAGGCAGTAACTAGTCCATAGCAAGTGTTTCATACATTTGGCTGTTGCTGCTGTCCTGACTATAAGAGAAGAGCGCCTCAGAATGAGGTGTGTGCAATCACTTAGGAGCCAAGCTGGGACTATGGACACCGTGGGACATGGCTATAGCTGCTCTGATTGACTGTCTCCGAATTTAAGGTTCAGGAGAGAATGATGGAGCCATGTAGTCTGTGAGGCTGGGAGACAGGAAGAACTTTCAGAGGGGACAGGGGAGAGAAGAAGAGAGAGGGAAAGTTATTGTTTTTTTGTTTTTTTTTTTGGGGGGGAGGGGAAGTGATTGTTAATGAGGAGAAAACGGCTAGACTCCTGAGCCCCAAGAACACCAGGGAAGTAAACCCAGGGCTTCTGTAGTGAAGGTCCCTTTTGAAGGAGCAGAACAAATGTTCCCAAGCAAGAGAGCAACGAGATTTCCTGAATGCCCAAGGGGTGCTTAGTGGAAAACACTCCAGAGCTATGATTTCAACCAACAGCCGGAGCAGATGGGTTCAATAAAGCCAATGGTTATTTACATCAATGTGAAGACTGCATGTGTTTATTTCTGGCTCCTGGGGTCTGGAAAGGAAAAGGAATGATTGAAATGAAGAACGTGCTGAAAGGAAAAAATGGACAGTCTAACAAGAAAAAAATGTTCATGCTTAGTACAATCCCTTTCATCCCAGGGCCTCAGAGGGCTCAGTGAGATCTTCAAGCCTTCTGAAGACCTCAGACCCATTGCAACTGGGACCCAAGAAACAGCACAGGAAGTCACTTTCTTACAGTGAAGGGTGCACAGGACTGGGTGGGAAGTGGAAGAGTAGAGGGATGCCTACTCAGTGTGTGCTGGGAATTGAACTGTGCCCACCCTTTGTTAGCTGCGACACATCAGGCAAGACCAGAACCAATCTGTGCTTCTGTTCTCACATCTGTAAAGGGAGCAAACTAATCAAACATCCCTCACTAGGTAGCGTGACGTGTGTGTGTGTATGTGTGTGTGTGTGTGTGTGTGTGTGTGTGTGTGAGAGAGAGAGAGAGAGAGAGAGAGAGAGAGAGAGAGAGAGAAAGAGAGAGAGAAAGAAAGAAAGAGAGAGAGAGAGATACGGGAGACTGAACCCAGGACCTTCACACGAACTACATCTCCAGCCCTTTTAAATATTTTTTATCTGGAAGCAGGATCTCATTAAGTCACCAGGTTTCCCAGGCTGGGCTTCAACTTGCCATCCCCAGCCTCAGCCCTCCAGAGGGCCGGGGTGATAACAGGGCTGCACAGCTGCAGGTCTATTTGGTTCTGGGAGGAGGGGCCTTCTTGGCTGACTGAGCACTGTCACACCAGGGTGTGTTCCAGGGCAAGTAGGACTCAGAGACCAACACTGAAGCAGATTTTGTCTGGCTCTTTCCAGGGCTTGAGAATAGCACACACAGCATGACACAGCAAGCAGGGAAATTTGGTACCTTGAGGAACACTGTCATCCAGCTCAAGCTCCCGGAGCACTGGGCTGGGCAGTGCTGGCTTAATGGGGGAACAGAGCCCGCTGGAGAGCTTCTCAGAGACTGGTGGGATGCTGCAGCTATTGCTCCTGGCTTTAGGAAGTGGGATAGGATTTTTGGCCTGTGCATTTGGGGAAATGCCCTCTTTCCATTCAGGGACACAGCAACTGGCTCCTTTTTCTCCCCAGTGAGCCTTGTACTTGGCTGCTTAGTGCTGGATGTACAGGAGGCAGCACCAGAGCCCAGGAGAGTGGCTGTCCAGCAGGAAGGCTGATTCCCCTATAAATCTCTAAACTCCCACTTTTCTCAGGGGAGATGGGAACATTGAAAAGTGCATGCAGGGTTTCCTAAGTCTGCAAACGCCCTGTCTGCAGCAGCTCTTAGGGCTCCTTCTGAATCAGGGCCTACCAGACTTAATGCCAGAACATATCTGTTTAGATAGGACCTGGCAGGTCCTCAGATTGAGCATTTTCCCGGCTCTCTGAGGTTGCAAGTGCTCTGCCACAGCCTCACGACAGGAAAGCTGCCACCTGCTAGGGCACAGTCCTCAGATCCGGGTGCTGGGAGGCTAGACCCCACCAGCAGGTTGTCTTGGGTCACCTGGGAACCTCTAATCAGCTGGATAACATTGCTAAGTCAAGGGCTGCTCTCTTCCCTCTTTTTGCTATGTACAGTCCTGGGTTGTAGCCAGGTTTCTTTCC
>NW_004955456.1:11643995-11707897 GCF_000276665.1 Chinchilla lanigera
ACCCAACTTGCCTGGTGTCACTTGCAAAGTTCAAGCCTGCTCCAATAGCACATCCCTGCCGTGTATGCTCATTGGCCATTTCCAGGTGAAGGGCTTTCTGTGGTGGGTGGCACCTGTAAGCCATGTTCACTTACTGATTCCTCAATCCTGAGCAATGACTGGTGCATGGTGGGTACTAATGACCATAGGCTGAATGGATGAGAAAGGAAAGACTAGTTCCTTTGCAAAGGGGACCAGACTGGAGAAGGGGGCAGCGGAGAGCATGGAGGGGTAGAAGTTGGAGCGAATTAACCCTGCTGCAGGACTGGCCCTCCAAGGGTGTGGTGACAGAGAAGGGAAAGCCCGCTGTTCAAGTGACAAAGTCCAAGGGGCCAAGGTGAACTCTAGATCCATCCAGGCTGCCTATAGTTCCCAAAGAAATACACATGTAGGGCTGTGGGTTTGAAGCAGGGACTTGTGGGGAGCGACATGTCTTAAAGTTGGGTGAGAGGCAGGGCTTTGGTTTTAGATGTCTTACTCCACCTGCGCAGGAATCTGCGCAGACACTAAGTCATTTGAGACAGTGTCCTGACCTCAAAAACATAGTGAGGCAAGGTGGCTGGGTCTAGGCAAACTGGATGGAGTTCAGAGAGAGGTGTTGTAACGGACTGAATATTTATGCCCATCCTCCTCCCCAGTTCTACATTGCCACCCAAATCCCCACTGTGATGGTATCTGTGGGTGGGTCCATGGTGGGTCCACTGTGATGTGAAAGGTATGGAGCCCTTATGATAGGATTAGTGCCTTTATAAGAATGGAAAGACAAGGGCTGGGGATTTAGCTCAGCAGCAAAAGCGCCTGCCTGGCAAGCGCAAGGTCATGAGTTCGGTTCCTGGTACCGGAGAAAAACAAAAACAAAACAAAACAAAAAAGAATGGAAAGACATACAGATCCATCTTACTCTTTGACGTGAGGATACAAAGGGAAGACAGCAATGTGTAAGCCAGGAAGAGAGCGCTTTCCAGGACTAAACTGGCAGACACCTTGATCTTAGGCTTCTCTGCCCACAGAATTACTAGGAATACATGTTTGGTATTGAAGCCGTGCAGTGCAGGTATAGAAGCCAGAACTGAAGACAGATGTGGTTCTAATGGAGGAGGCTCACTGCCCATGGAAACCAGTTTCACAGAGGGGACTAGGGCAGTGTGGACTGAGACTGTGCAGTTGGATGGTCACATGGGGTGAGTATGTTTACACTGGACTTGGGATGCCAAGGCCAGCCCCTGACTTCACTGCTGGTGTGAATGTGTCTGTGTGCACATATTGGCCTCACCTAGTCCCTGCTACTGACCAGTGCTTTGGCTCCTCTGCTTAGGTCAGTGTATAAAGTTCCCGAATGGGTCTGGTCACTCACTGTGCTCTTCAGGATGGGAGAACTACATCTCCCAGCAACTCTTCCTCTCCCTCTCCTCCTCCCGCTCCTCCTCCCCCGTCTTCCTTCCCCACCTTCCTCCTCCTCCTGCACAATCTCCTCCCTGTGCAAATCTTGGTCCTTGCCTGTAAGACACACATACACACATACAGGCATTGCCCACATCCACTTGGTCTGCAGCTTTCTGGAGTCCAACTTCCTGCCCCTGTAGCTGGTTGTCTGAGTTGCCCGGTGTGGAAGTCATCTGGGTAGAAGCTGGGCAGGCTGAGGTCTCCTTGCTCATGTGTCAGGTCAGTCATTGGACATTATCTCCTCCCTAGAAACCCTTAAGCAAAACACCATAGCTAAACACCAAAGTCCTTCATCCACAGGTGGGTGGTGATGATGTCCCCCGGAGTTAGTAGAGCTAACTTGCTCCATCACCTGTTCTTTGTTGGCTTTCTTTCTCCATAGTCTCACTTCCCCACCCCGCTGCCCAGGCTGTCTGAGATCACCTTCCAAATGCGTTGTATCCATTTGAATTCTTGTTGCAGGGCCTGTTGCTAGGAAACCCAAACTTAGTTACCTGGTGTTAGCATCTCCTTCTACACCAGCCTAGCTGTTCATTGTTGGCTCTGGATGCAAGCAGTGGAGAGCTGGAACCCAGTTTTAAGAAGTAGAGACTTAGATTCCCTTGCTCAATGATAGGAGCTGCAGAGTCACTTTTCTAGGGCTGTGGATACAGCCACAAGGTACCTCAGAGCTTTCTTCAGCTCCTCCCTCCTCTCACATCCAGATGGCTGCCAAGTGCTGTCCAAGCTACCTCTTAGTGTCTAGTCCTAGACCACATGGGCTGCTATAGCAGAATACCTGAGACTGGGTATTTTATCCAGAATGGAAAGTTATTGCTTACAGTTCTGGAGGGTGGGAAGTGTGGGAACACAGCACCAGACCTTGGTGAGGCCTCTGTGCTGTGTCATAATAAGGCTGAAGGGCACCGTGCAAGACAGGACCAAACTGACTCTTGTAACAACACTCCAGTGACCACTTACTCCCTCTGTAATACCAATGCATGCATGGGGTGATGTCCCCACGGCCTAATTGCCTGTTAAGGCCCCACCTTAAATACTGTTACAAGGGCAATTATATTTTAACGTGCGTTTTGGAGGGGACCTTGGAACAATAGCATATTTGTTGAACTATGCATCTATTTCCATTATCCCTTATTTCTGTCCTGGATGTATGTGGGAGCTCCTTTCTTTTCTCTTTTCCTTCCTTTTCCTTCCTTTTCCTTTCTTTTCCTTTTTCTCTCTTGTTCTTTTTCTTTTTTTTCTTTCTTTTTCTTTCTTTTTCTTTCTTTTTCTTTCTTTTTCTTTCTTTTTCTTTCTTTTTATTTCCTTTTCTTTCCTTTCCTTTCCTTTCCTTTCCTTTCCTTTCCTTTCCTTTCCTTTCCTTTCCTTTCCTTTCCTTTCCTTTCTCTTCCCTTCCCTCTTTTTTTTAATGGCACTGGTGTTTGAACCCAAGGCCTTCACACTAATCTATATCCTCAGCTCTTTTTATTTATTCGTTTTATTTTGAGACAGGTTCTCACTAAATTGCTAAATTGCCTAGGCAGGATTTAAATTTGTGATCCTCCTGACTCAGCCTCCCAGAGTGCTGGGATTATAGGTGTGCATCACCACACCTAGCGAAAACCACTTTAAAAGCTATGAGGGAGCTGAGTGTGGTGGTGCACACTTGTAACCTCAGCACTCTAAGAGGCTGATATAGGAGGATCACAAGTTAGAGGCTCAGCTGGGCAATTTAATGATTTACTGAGACCTTGTCTCAAAATAAAATTTAAAACTAATTTAAAAATTCATTTGCAAAAGGACTGGGGAGGTAGTTGAGAGCAAAGGCCCAGGATTCAGACTCCAATACTGCAGACCTTCTCACCCCAGCCCTCCCTTCCCCAGTGCTCTGGAGAGATCTTTCTAAAGCCCATCTGAACCTTTATCCTCTTGCTCAAAAATCCTTGCTGACATCTGGCTACTTACAGGAAGACATTCAAATTTCTCAGCCTGCCATTCAAGGCGCTCTGTGACTTACTTTTGCAGAATCATTCTTGGCATTTTCCACTTACATCTTCCAGAAATACCAGCTTTTTCTCCATTCCTGGTAAGTTCTCATCACCTTCCCTTTCATTAGAAAAGTTTCTTCTACTTTATCAATAGCCAGCATCCTGGGAATGTGCCAGAGTAGAGCTAATATATTTTCTCCTGTGTTTCTTTCTGCAACTTCTCTTGTCTCTGTGCCTGTCCAGAACTTTGTCATTGACCAAAGACTCATCCAACCAACTTTTCATGTTCTGGATTTATAAGATGTGGAGTATTTATTTGTTCATTCTCTTGCTTGCCTGTTTATATTTAACCAGGAAATTGTGAGTCCTATGAATAAAGAGAATAGGCCTTCCTGTGTGTACCACCTCTCAGAATGAGCAGTAGGTGCTTAGTAAACCTTTGTAATTCAAATTGAACTGAAATGAATTAGATCCTGGACAATAAGAGAGTCACCGTGTGCTTTGTGTGAATGATCCAATTCCATAGACATGAAATACAGTATAAAATGCACTTAACACGAAAGTGCTGCTGAACATAATTTAATCTTTCTCCAGTGATTCAAAAGCTCTCCAGGATCCTATAGTGCTGCAGGGTCATCAGCGTGAGCATCAGTTCTCATTGTGTGGAGCTGCCAGCTAGGAGCTCAGGTGGAGAGGGTTCTGGAGAAAGCAGAATCCTTCTTCTTTTTTAAGCCAACAATTTGCAGAAGTGTCTTTAAAGTGCATATTATAATCAAATCTTTGATTTAAAAAAATTCTTTTGAACAAAGCAGGTTAATTCTGGTGAGCTGTTGGGTGGATAAGAGCGTCATTAATGTGAATATTGGGGAGATGAGCTTGTTGGGGGCAATCCTTGCATAGGGGCAGCTTGTCACCAGCACAGGTCAAGGACCTAGGAGTAATGCAACTGTGCTTCCTTGAGCAAGTAACGCTAGGCAAGGAGAAGTTCCTGAGATCAGTCTGGAGATTGAATGATTTCTTCAATATGGTGAGGGACGCTCTATCTCTCTGGAGGAAAATTGGCCAGCTGGATGGGGCAGGACTGAACTGAGATCTGGATGGGTTAAAAGAACAAACACGATTATAATATCCTTGATGCAAATAATCTACTGAACTTCCGATTTCATTTCTGTACGTGAAGAGCTTGGATGTCCTCCCCCTGCCTTTTTTTAAAATGTGTATCTCACTAAGTCACTGAATTGCCCAGGCTGGGCTCAAACTTGTGATCATCTTGCTTCAGCCGCCCAGGGTGCCGGATTTACAGGTGTAAGCCACTCTGCCTGGTGTTACCTTGTCCTTTAACATCAAGAAAAAACCAAATAGATTGAAAATCAATGACTTTTCTTCAAGTCCTCAGAAACTGAGGATACAAACCACCTTTGAAACCTGCTAAGACAGGCAAATCCACAGACACACAGCCAAGATCTGTTTGCTAAATCAGAAGCCACTTGAAAGCTTAAACTGATAGGAACTCTTAAATGGTAATTGTCATGAATGGTTGGAGGCTGAGTGTAGGCTCACCTGAATGAGAGACCTAGGTATTTGGAGATTATGGGGGATAGATGAGGGAAATGAATGTCAGCAGTGTAAAAGGAATGGGAAGCATCAATAGGGCATACTCTGCTAAATGGTACACATACTACATGTGAATTGGTACAGTGTTATTTGAAGGTGGAGTTAGATTTAACGAAAAATGTATATCAGAAACTCTAGGGCAACTGCTAAATTTTTTTAAAAAGAAGTTTAATTGATATGCTAAAGCAGATAAGATAGAACTGTGTAAAATAATTAAAACCAGGGAAAGTGGAAAAAAGAGAATAAAGAACAAATGTAATGAGTAGAAAACAGTTATAAACATAGTAGATATTAATTCAGTTAAATCAATAATCACTTTAAATGTGAATGGTCTCTATACACAAATTTAAGAGATAGAATTTTTCAGAGTAGATTAAGAAAAAAAGACCCAATTATATGTTCTTCACAATGTCGGAACTTATGAAGGCTCAGATAGGTTAAAAGGAAAGGCCTGAAGGAAAATATACCGTGCTAAATTAACCAAAAACAAACAAACAGAACAAAACAATACATCTTGAGCAGCTATGTTAATTTTAGACAGACTTCAGAATAATGAAAATTATCAGTGATAAAGAGGGGCCCTACATTATGAGAAAGAAGTCAATTCTTCAAGAAGATATAACCATTCTAAATATTTAAATGTGCATATACTAATCATCTATCAAAATTCACAGGTCAAAAGCAGAGAGAACTGGAAGGAGAAATAGATATACCCACTATTATGGTTGGAGATTTCAATATTCCTCTTTCTGTAATTGATAGATCAAGCTGGCAGAAAATTACTATGGGTGTACTTGACATAAAATAACCTTCTGGGTTAGATGGTAAACATACTTCTCTGTTGTTTTTTTTTTTTTTTAAATTTGTCTCACCTCTTCATTTTGTTTCCTTAACCTTTTTGCAATGTATGAAGAGACAGCCATAAGCAAGCCTGGAAACATTACTGGAACTTAATTGAGTGAAAAACCCTGGTTCTATTAAAACAAACAATAATACTCCCCTTTATTTTATGAAACTATTATAAGATAATGATACTTATATGATATTTTGCTTGTACAACCACTGCTCTAATTCTAAGTACTTTTATGGCTTTAGTTTATAAGATCCTTACAATCACTACCTGTAAAATGGGTTGGAAAAACATGAGGTGTTTTCACTCCCATTTTATGGGCTTCAGAGTCCAAGATTCAACGGGATCAACTGACTTCTCTGTGATTACCCAGCTAGAAGTGGCAGATCTGAATAAAGAACCCAATTCTTTCAATTCTTACCCCAGCTATTCCATCCATTCCACCAGGTTTCCGCTCAAAATAACTGTGTTTGAGAGAGAATTCTTTGCACACTGCTATTTTGGACTTTGTAGACACAGCATTAGGGGAGACACCCCCCACCAACACACTGTAACATCTGTACCATATTCCCTTCCAAAGATGTTTTTGAAAACAGCAGCTAGTGTTTATGAAGTCATCCCGGGTTTGACAGGATGCCGGAGCAATTCTGTGCCTCCCGCCCTCCCTCCTTCGCTCCCTCCGCCCCCACCGCCCCAGACCACTGCATCTGAAGCTGCCACTGATCCTGTTCCCAGAACAGAGGCAGAGAAAAAGGGCCTGATGTTTGTCTTAAGATGCACTCCTGGGGTAAGTCAGTGAGAGGTGGGGGGGGGTACATATTGTGCAGTGTTTGTTGTTGCTTTTTTCTCTTGGAGATGAAGATTTTAAAGAAAGAATTTTTCCTGGAATGGAGAAAACGTTTTGCAAGACCCCGAGGGAGGTGCTTGCACTGATTGCTGCCTTTTCACACTCTCCTGTGCTCCATTTGTCCCACGGAGGTAAATGACAGAGTTCTCCAACAAAGTGGAGATATCTGGGCCTAGAGGCAGGTAGCTGCTCTACAGGAGTTGCTGGGGGCAAGTTGCAGAAATAATTGCACAAAGGGTTTGGGCTGAGCAAAGAGAAGCCAAGTCCATCAATTATTAAGGTGAGAGCATCAGAAGCTATGGGTTCCAAGAGCAAGCTAGGGATCTGAGAAGGGTGGTGCTGGACCCAAAGGCTCACTATCACCCAAAGACTCATTGCTATGTGCCCTTCTCCCGAGCAGAAGCTGATGGCTGGCTGACCCAACACCCATCACCACCCCATTTCCTCTGTCATCGTGTAATACAGAGACCAAAAGGATGCATGGTAGAACTTCTGCTTTCACTATAGCCAGGAGTAGCCCCGATGTCACCAGGGGGCAGACATTAACCTTCAGACCTTGCGTTCTGTGAAGAAAATAAATTCCCTTTCAATACCTCTCAGATCTTAAGGAGCATCGGAGTCACCTGGTAGGTTTGTTAGGGCACAGATTGCTAGCACTGATCCGTGGTCTAGAGTGAGCCTGAGAATTTTCATCTCAAACAGGTACTGGGTAATGCTACTGCTGCTGAGCTAAGGAACAGACTCGCAGAACCACTGGTTTAACTCACTGGAGGTCAGGACAGCAACTATTTCCAGTAGGTCATAATCCTAATAGACATCAGGTTATATCAGAGAGCCAGAGGCAGGGACACCTCAACAGATGTCATCCTGGAGGGATAATCACACCTGAGAATTTGACAGAATGTTCCATCCTGAAAGCTGGGTTCCCAAATCTAATGAGTGGAGGGTCAGAATTTAAATGTCACAATTAAGAATCAGAGTAGGGGCAGAAATAAAGAACTCCAATGTAATTGTGCTAACCCCGTGTTGGCAAGATTAGCTTTTCAGCTATAGGGCTTTGGTTATAAATTAAGGGAAATTTAGAAAAATAAAGTTGAAACTTCTCATATTATTTTGAGTAGCATGGCCAGAAAAATTCATACATACATATTCAGTAGGATTTTCTTAATTTGGGGGAGGGAGAAATAGAAAACCCCCAGGGGAGTATTAAATGAGTAATGTTCAACTTAATTTACTGTTTATGATTTTTAGATGAGAGAAAATTGACTGTAATTGGCAGCCTGGAGGAGGATAGTTTAAAAATTCATTAAAGTACAGGCAGGTCAAATTTACAAAAAGGGTTGCAACAGAATCCCTTCATGAGTAGGACCTCAAGGTCCCATGCCTACTGTCTCCCTCTTTCAAAGTATTCAGTGCAACCGGATGCCAACGTAATGAAATTACGTGTGCGTTTTCTTATGATGGAATTTGACCTGTATTATGTGATGCATAATGTGTATCAATACACTTTCCTAATTGAAAAACAAGACTTAGTGAAACATGGCGTAATGAAATGTCAAGGAAATGTTACTCCTTTAGTCACATAAGACAGATATGCCAAGCACTGGTTGCTGGTGGGGGTGTGCTGGGGGTGCTAAAGGTGGCAGATTCCTGCAGGGGTTACCTAGGAAAGGAAGGGAAGGTGGAGCCTTCCAGGCTGAAAGCCTACCAGGGCAGGAGGCTTGGGCAGGAGAATTTGGTGAAAGGTTTGAAAGGTGTGGAGTGAGCAAGGTAAGAGGGAGGCGAGGTGGAGAGAAAGAGGTAGATGAGACCAGTGTGGGCAGAGCCTTCCAAGTTGCAGGAAGACACGCTTCTGTATCCTAAGGACACTGGAGAGACTTACAAGGGTTTTAAGTAGACATCTAGGCAAGACTTGACTGAGTGAGGTTGGTGTCTGTGACCTTGCTGACAGTGTGTGTGTGTGTGTGTGTGTGTGTGTGTGTGTGTGTAAGGGAGGGAAAGAAGGAGAGACATAAAGAGAGAGAGAATCGGGTACAGTCAACCCTCTGTGTCTGCATGTTCCACATCCATAGATTCAACCAACTGGAAGCCTGAAAACATTTAGGGGAAAAAACACAATAAAAATGATAATATAATAGTAAAAATGAGGGGCTGGGGATTTAGCTCAGTGGCACAGCACCTGCCTGGCAAGGGCAATGTCATGAGTTCGATTCCCGGTACCGAAAAAAAAAAAACCCTAAAAAACCCAACAACAGCAAGAACAACAACAGCAACAAAATAAAAATGATACAAAATTGAAAAGCACAATACAGTAAGTAGTTATGTAGCATTTACACTGTGATAGGTATTATAAGTAAGTTAGGGATAATTTAAAATATGGATATGGGAGAATGAGCATAAGTTCTGTGCAAATATTGCACCCCTTCACCCAAGGGACCTGAGCACTTATGGATTCTGTTGTCCACAGGGTAAAGGGGATACCCAGGGCAGACCACATGTATTTTGAACAGATGATTCTGGTGAAGTTTGAAATGCATCCATTCCTCAGAGTCTCCTTCCTTGTCCGGTTTGGCAGAGTCCGATTGGTTAGAACCTAATTCTTTAGACTAGGGTTCACATCTTTGAATGTTCAGAGATGACTAGGGAGGACCCGAGTGTTTCCTGAAGGCTAAGCAGATGCTGGTCCTCTACCTGATTCTCACTTGACTTTAACAGCAGTCCCCTCGCCCCTTCATCTTTTCCTGCAGCCTATTCCACATTGCCTCCCTGGAGTGAGAAGCTCGGAAGGAATACAGAAGGACAGTGTGGTCTCGCTGAACTGTGGGTTCCTCCTCTGTCATCCCAGAAACTGCGTTTTTAGTTCAAGCTAAGATTGTGTTAATTTTTTTGGCAGTCAGATCACACTATTGACCCGCGCTGTGCTTACTGACAATTCTAACTCCCCAGGCTTTTCATATGAACTACAACTACACACGGCTCCCTCTTCCCACACCTGTGCCTTTTGGACCCAAGGGCAGAACCTTACATTTGTTCCAATTAAATTTTATCTTGTTAAACCCAGTTCATCACTCTATCCTGTCAAAAATGCCTGGAGCCCTTATTAGGTTTTCCAAAATATATGCCATACTCCCACAAGTTTCCACCCATCAATCCACACACATTTGGATGCCTTTTTCTGTGTCAGCTCTGCTCTCTGCGTTAGGGGTTTAAAGACATTTAAGGCTGTTGCTGCTTTAAGAGAGCTCATAGACCTGTAAAAAGGGAAACGGTGCAAAGCTTGGGGTGCAATAAAAGAAACCCTGGGTTTTACCGAAGCGGATAGAAGAGGGCCCTAACCTAGACCCGAATGATGGAACAGAATACCAGGGAAGGGTACCTTGCAGGTGACATCCACAGTGAATCTTGCAGTGAGTAGGAAAGAGAAGATGTAAGATATGTTATAGCATTTAAGGCAGAGGATAAAGGCACAGAGAGAATGTGGTACTGAGAACATGCAAGCACTTATTTTAACGGTGGGAGTATCGCTGAGGCCAGGCCATGAAAGGCTGAGGGCTTTGGACTTCACCATGGCAATGGGGAGCTGCGTGGTTTGAGTGTCTCTTCCAAAACTCACGTTGAAATTCCATTGCCCCTGTGGTGGTGGTGGTAGGTGGGACCTTTCATCGATGACTAGGTCAGTGGGACTCCACCATCATAAATGGCTAAATTCATTAGTGCAGAAGTGGGTTAACTGTTACAGGAGGGGCTGTAAGTGGTGTGATCAAAATATACAGTGAATGTTTAAATTTAAAGTATTACTACAGTAGAAGACGCATGTCCATAAATCTCCCCTGAAATACTCTCTCTTGCTGCAAACACACTTATCCCATCACTCTTGTCACTTTTAGAAACAGTTCTGGAAGTCTTTTGTGCGTATCCTTACAAAGTATGATCTAAAGTATGGTGAATGCTACTGCCAAATACCATGCAACAGAAAGGCAGGCTCATAAAAACATGGTGGCATGTCCTCGTCCACCTTATTCACTGGATCTGGTGCTTTATGACCTGTGGCTCTTCCCCAAAGTCAAAATGCCATCATGAAAGGGAAATGTTTTAAATTGTTTCAAGGACACCGAGGCAGCCATAACAGTGCAACTAAAGACATTCACAAAAGAAGACGTCCAGAACTGCTTCAGAAAGTGGCAGGGGTGATGGGATAAATGTGATTGAAGTGGGGGGAATTTTGAGGAAATTGGAGATTGAACCCAAGTGCTTTGCATCAGGCTATATTATGGTTTAGATCTAAAATGTCCCCCCAAATTCTCATGTATTGGGAAGGTAGTTGGATCATGGAGGCAACATACTTACCAGTAGGTTCATCCGTGGGTGTGTTCAGTGGCTGAATATGCTGTCAGGAGATGGGACCTGGCTGGAGCGGGTCACAGCGGTGGGGGGGGGCGGGGAAGACCTGAAAGCGGGTATTCTTGTTCCTGACTCCTCCCTTCTCTCTTTGCTTCATGGCTGTTCTAGGTTGAACAACTTTCCTCCTCCATGTGCTTCTGCCTTGCCCTTTCTGTCTTGGAGCATTTGACCATCAATGGAAATTATGATCCAGAATAAACCTTTCCACCTTTAAGTTGCAGGTATTGGGTATTTTGT
This sequence comes from Chinchilla lanigera, assembly GCF_000276665.1. Classification (NCBI taxonomy): domain Eukaryota; kingdom Metazoa; phylum Chordata; class Mammalia; order Rodentia; family Chinchillidae; genus Chinchilla; species Chinchilla lanigera. Next base: position 11,655,394 of record NW_004955456.1, read on the forward strand.
CTCAGCAATAAGAAAGTGACTAATATCTAGATCCCCAGACCCTTTACATTGTTTATTTTTAATTTATTTTTTTTGATTTTGAGACAGGGTCTAGCAAGTCACTAAATTGTCCAGGCTGTGTTTGGACTTGCAGTCATCTTGCCTCAGCCTCCCAGAGTGCTGGGATGGCAGGCATGTGCCACTGTCCTGGCTAGCAGTGAATTCCTGCAGAACCCTTGTTGCTTCCTATTTTAAGTGCTCAAAAACTTAAAGCCTTAACATTGAGAATCTTTCCTGGATCAATACAATGTACCCTTGTTTGGAGCCTTTTTGGGTGTAGAGGCCAAACTTTGATCTCCTTCTCTCTCAGAAAGTTGGCAAAAATAACACATGCTCCGAGTGCACAGGGCAGGAGTGAGGGGAGCTTTCAAAGCAGCCAGCCTTGAATGCTTAGAGCATCTTGCACACCTGGAGGGCCTTGTCTTCACCTCCAACCACACTCTCCTGGCCTTCCCCACTCACTCTTGAACCCACTTCCCCAGGCTCCACCAATCAAAGGCTCAGCTCATGTAAAGGCACCCGGGACTCTGGACCAATGCTGCCCTCTGATCAGTCAGAGTGTTTGCCTTACAGGTTGTCAAATATATTTAGATATTACCTGTGCACTTTGAGGATATAGAACTCAGCTTATGCATCTTCAGATCTGCTCTTTGGTGCTTCTGCTACTGGTTTGATGCTCTAATTAGCCAGTTCCTAGAGTTCCTTTGGAACTCATTCAGCTCAAGGGACTTGCACGTTTGAGTGCCAAGGTGCTTAGCTACAGAGCCCATCCCCCCGGCTCTGGTTCCTGATTTCCAATGTTAATTCTGTCTTTTGCTGAAACAAGATTTTTGCTCGGATAGATATAAAAGAACAAATCAGGAGATGCAAGGTGGAGGGTGTCTGGGAAGAGCACAAGCTAATTAGTGCCTGGATACATGTGGGAAATGGGGGCAGGCTGGACTGGACTCTAGACTTGTAGAGTACACCCAAAGAAGGGAAGGAGATTTTGGGGGAAATGGTTGCTGGGGGGCAAGGAACACAGAGCTCTGACTGTTGGGCCAAGCAACTTCAGCTTCATTCTGGGGGTTTTGAAGAGCTGGGAAGGTTTGGTTAGACAGAACACATGAGTGCTGGCATGCGGGTGGCTGCCTCTGGACAGTGAGGAGTGGGATGGAGCTGAGGGACACATTAGGGGACTTTTGTGCAAACCCAGGAAGGAGGAAACTGAGGGCCTGGAGAGGACAAGCCAGATGGCCACAGGTGGCCGAGGAGGTGACAGCACACTTCCTTCAGGTCACAGGACACGAGGGACAGCACCTGCCTGGTGACCTTGGCTGCTCTGTGCTCTAATGTTTCCCACAGTAACGGTGCTAGGAACCCCTTCCCGACTTTGTGTCTAGAATCAGTCACTGGCTGGACCATTCCAAGTTGTGACTGAGTTGAAACTTCCGGTAACTACATAGTTGTTTATTTAAATTCCTCTTTAGAGATTATTAAACGTTCCCGTAATTTTCTATGAGCTTCTTTGAGAACGAACGGGTAAACAGGAAGCCTAGTTTTAACCTTTTTAACTCTTTATGCTAGTAACTGCTTTCTCTTGCTGTCAGTCACATTTTGCGGGGGAGGAAGAGGAGGGTGCCTGAGATGATGCGCAGACATTGGTCAGGCAGACAACCCATCCCCCACCCCATCACACAGGCAGACCATCGCTGTGGCACAACTCAGGAGCGTCTTCCAGCCCCACCCTCTTCTGTACTCTAGGTACTTAATTTCATGGGAAGCTTAGGTCATGAACTGGGGGGACAGGCAGGCAAGAAGAGGAGGAAGAACCTAGTGTGTGGGAGTCCCCTCTCCTGTCCCTTTGACTTTCCCTGGAGCTGGAGGCTAAGAGAACAGTCCTCTGTACTCTTGCTGTGCAAAATGTAGTCTGGGGACCAGGAGCTTCAGCACTATTGTGGAGCTTGTTATAAATGCAGACTCTCAGGCCCCATCACTGACCTAAGAGAATCACAATCTGTGCTGTAAGTGGGTCTCTAGGTGATTCCGTAACATATTCAAGTACGAAAAGCAGAGAGGAGAGTGTTTCTAGAATAGTGATTTTCGAGCACTGCTACACATTAGAATCACCCTGGGAAGCTTTTAAAACTCTGGAGGCCTTGGTTGCATTCCATACCCATTAAGTAAGAATCTCTGGGCCTGGCATCTGGCATTTTCAACAAGCTCCAGATGCTGCTGATGCCCCGGGTCCATGCACCACACCTTCAGGAGCAAGATTCTGTAGAATGTCCCTGTCTCTGCTGTCAGGGTCTATTTGCAGGGTGGAGTGGCGGAGAGTCTTTGGCAGCACTTGGCACCCTTTGGTCACGCTGGCATGTGGCAATTCCCAAGGGAATGCCTGCATTTTCCCCACACAGGGACTGTTACTGAGGCAGCTTTGATGTTCCCTGGAGAGAAGTGCATCAGCAGAGGTCAGTATCATGTGGAACCAGGGTTCTTGTGGGCTGCTAGAACTAAGGGGAGGACTCTTGGCCTTGGGTTGGTTTTATGTCTGAGTTAAGTTGGGAGGACTTGGATTCATGATAATGTGACCTCATCTTACCCTTCCCAAGTGGTGAGCTGGGATATATTGGGTAGTGATTTTTATTATCACTGATTGATCTATTTATCTGCCTACTTAATCGTTCATCTACCCACACTCCTAAACACGCAATCTATCACTTGGCTTCTTGTTAATAAGCCCTGACTTGTTAACTGCTGCTGTCCAGGATAGCCTGGGATTGCCCATACATTGTCAAACTCTCCCATGAGATGGAAGGTGCATAGGACAGAGCAATATTCTCCATGTGGGACTGCAATTGCTGAGGGCAAAACCCTAGTGCCGGTAGGAAACAGCCACTCACAGGAGGCTACAAAGCTGAACTCTCTACTGTTGCTGCCTCGAATGCTTTAAAAATGCTTGGTGTGTTCAGAAGCTGCTTCTTGCCACCAAGGGTTCTGGTCTTTAGGCCTTGTGGAAATTCACCAGAAATGCCACGCAGACATAATGTTAGGCTGTGGAAATCAGGGGTGCCTTCAGTGACAAGCCATCCTCGTTAGTGAGCACAAACGACCCACACATGGCCACAGATCAGCAGCCGTGGGCTTTGTGCAGCAGCAAATTGGCCCCACTGGAAAGGCTGCTAGCGTGAGCAGTGCTGTGCGGCAGCCCGGAGTCATCCTGAAGCCTGGTCTCCCCACCCCCAAGCAGATGCGAGCGCTGCGTGAGTCCCTTGGTGTTCTGTGATGCAGATGGTTTAATGGGCACAGCTGCCTGCACCACATGAGGTGCGACGCTGTGGGTCTCACCCACCCCAAAGAGAGGGAACAAGACAGCTCCACGCCCTTGCAGCCACTCCGTTCCTGCCAGCGTGATTACTCCTCCTCCTCCCAGCCTAGACACCTTGCTGCTAGCTCTGATTCTGCTGTCACTTCCCCCCGTCCTGTAGCTGTGGCATAGCTTTATCCAGAGGCTTGATGGCCTTTACCAATACTGGGGCAGCTGGAATGGTACAAGGGGCACAAAGGGCGGCCTCCTAGGACAGGGCAGAAGCAGGCAAGAGCTGAGCTCACGCCGGGCATTGTATCCAAGGGTGTCCATCAATCTGATTGGTCTGCAGTGGGTGAGCTCCTATGAGCTCACCAGGCAGGGAAGCACAGTAGTAGGAAACTGGGTGGCAGCTGGTATGTGGCCATGGGCAGGGGCAGGCAGTGGCTTGGCCAAGTATTTGGTCAGCTCACGCAGAAGAGCAGGACAGCTAAGGGCAAGGCTCTGGGAAGACGCATGCCCCGGAGCACCTGGTGGGGTGGGTGTGAGATCAGAGGCAAGGAGGGGCTTGGGTCTGCAGAAGGGGGCCCTGGGGTCCTCTGGGAGGGCCAGGAAGAGCACCCTGCTCTTTGGTGCCTCGCTTGAGAACTGAATCCAGATCTGGTTACCATCAGTGAAAACCAGGGATAGGGAATCAAGGACAGCAGCCGGGACGTAAGCTTGAGGACTGGGACAGTGACTTCCTGCTAAAAACCCAGGTAAGTAGAACTGAGGTTACTACTGAGCGTCCTGGCTTGCTGAGAACTGAGTGTGAACCCTCAAAGAGTGGCAGGTTTTATGTGGGGGCTTTGGGACTCTTCATCCTGCGAAGCTGGGAAGTGGAGCAGAGGTTGCAATACCTTAGAGTGAACCTACCACCTGGCTGATTTCTCCCTCCCCTTCGCATGGCCGTCACCCCACTGGGGCAGCCACAGCCATCTCTTCATGCTCTGATTGCCGCCCTCTGCGTTCTGTGCCCCAAGTTCACTCCCTGGAGAGGCAGATCAGGGGACTGCTTTGCTATCCCAGCTCTATGACTTTGGAAAGGCGATTTAACCTGGCAGTGGCTGTTTCCTCATCTGTAAAATTGAGATAATAGTAATCAAATCTTTTTAGGGTTGAAGTGAGGATTCAATGACATAATATAGTAAAGGCTGAAAATAATGCCATATAGCAAGGGTCTGTTGTTGTGTTTGCTGTTGCAGCTGCTGTTACTGACGTTGGAGTCCTCCTCCATCTCCTCCGCCTTTCCCTCCCTCTTTTCCCCACGCATGTATCCCAAATCCTCTAAGCCTCCCTTAGCCTCTAGGTACATGCATTCATCAGATGCTCTGGCTTCTACCCAAGGCCATGCCGGTTCTCCATCCCAACTGTGGCATTTTTTGTCTTTGTTGCCTCTTGCTGAGAAGTGGCCTTCAGAATGGCCTCCTTCCCTGAGGTCAAGTTCCCCTTTGAAGCACCTTTTCATCCTGCCTATAAGAGGGACATTTTTACAAAATGCAAATTGGATCCTGTCATTTTGTCTCACTCTCAGAAATCCTATGTTGCCCATGGTACAAAGCTCAAGCTTTGTCTGGCTCTAGGCAGAACTCTTTGTGTATTTTTTCCTCCAAATATATCTAAATTCTCACTCTTTGCCAAACCTGTCTCCATGTATTTTCTCTTCTGCCTGGAAGCAATTAATTTTTGTCTTTCATTCCTTCTTCTCTTTCCTTGTTTCCTTCCTTCTTTCCTCCCTCCCTCCCTTCCTTCTTCCCTCCCTTTCTTCCTTCCATCCTTCCTTCCTTTCTTTTTCCTCCTTGTAAACTCTTATTCAAACTTTAAAACCCAAATTGAAGAATTATTCTCCAATTCTCTCAAAGCAAACAATTGCTCATAGCGACCCTTGAAGGCAAAGATAGAATTTTGTTCCTGTAACCCACACACGGTTGGGAATGAAATGGGTGATGAGGAAGCTGGGCTCCATTGCCACAAAATGACTTTCCTGAGAATGGGTTGGGAGAAGTGAGGTAGATGGTGAGAGAGACTGTTCGGGTAGCAATAAACAGGGGTGTTTTCCAGCTGTGTGAAATGTCAGTCACCTTGCAGCCGCCAGAGATCAAGCCTTCCAGATGGTACAGCAGGGGCCAAAGGATGGAACTGTCCAAGTGGTGGCTTTGTAGGAAGTATGGATGTGCTTTCAAATCAGAAAGTGCTAGGGCAACAGATTCAGGAAGGCAGTGGTGGACAAGCTCCAACTCAAACTGTCGTATGCTGAGCTATTAGCTGCTAGGGACAGAGCTCCTGGAATTCTCTAGGGAGATGCAGTCAGCCAAGGCCACCTGTATTAGTGTTAAATATAAAATGTGGGAACCAGCAAGAAGAGTAATACTGGTGGTGCAAGGAAAAAGGGCCCCTGCAGGGCAGAGCCAAGCTACTCTAAGCTGCCAGGAACTATGTGATGGTCACCACTGCTACAGCACAAGACATCCCTAACCTTGATAGGTGCTCATGAATGTGCAGCTTTGTACAGGAATCTGCGGTGAGACAGAATCCCATGGGAAAGGCTGGTCTTCCCTCTGTGGGATCCACTGGCAGGTGGAGAACCTGCTTAATATGGCTCTCTTGTAGGCTGGATGGCAGCTGGGAGCTCAGTGGGGCTGAGGGCCAGGGGTCTTGATTTCCTGCCATGTGGGCCTCTCTACAATCTGCTGAGGCTTCCTCATAGCATGCTGGCTAGGTTTTAAGAGTGAGCATCACAGAAAACCAGGGGAAGCCATATGCTGGGAAATGTTTAACCCTTGCCTTCCTGGGAGTAAGGAAATCCCTTATTTATTGGGTTTGCTGATTTGCATTGTGTAAATACTTTCACTATGGTTAATTTCAAGCTACTGAGCAGAGATTGAGGAAGAGGTGTACACAGTTGGCTCTCAGGAGCTGGTACGAGCTCCAGCAAATCACGGGCTGGAAAGGGCCCTAGGCTTGGAGGTCCCACAGCTTTATTCATACTGAAGTCACAAGCATTGCCTAAAGTTAAAAAGAAAGACTTAGACCTTCCCCCTCTTCATAGGAATAATATCAAAGTCCTATTGCAAGAAGAGCTAGTGGGATGAGAGATTTTTGCTGCAATTTAAAGGCCACAGACTGTGGATGCAAATGCCCAGAGAAGCCAGGCGAAAAATGTAAGTGGTGGAGGGGTCAAGTGTCAGGTGTTGAAAGCAACTGACATGTACCCTGAGTGTCAGGGAGAAGTAGGAGGTGGCAGAGGTGCTGGAGAACTGATGCCACTGCCCCGGGAGAGCCATGCACTTCTAGAGCCAGAGTTGTTTCTGAAGCCAGTGTAAGTGACCTCAAGTTTAATGGTTTCCCAACTCAGGAGAGATTAGAGACAGTAAATGAATCCTTGTATTTCTTTCTTTCTTTCTTTTTTTTTTTTTTTAAAGCATATTAACTTGTAAACTGGTGTTAAGCAAGTATCAAAAATCCTTTCTGTTACCATTAAAGAAAATAATCTAAGTTATGTATATGTGTAATGGAATGTTACTCAGTCATAAAGAAGAATAGAATATTGTTATTCACAGTGGTGTGGCTGGAATTGGAAGATATCATATGAAGTGAAATAAGCCAGGTACATTAAGGAACAGTACAAAAGCTCACTCACATGTGGATTATAAAAATCTCTATCTAATGAAAATTGTGAGTTGGGGGAGGGTACAGATTGGAACAGGTTGAATAATGGGTTTGTTAAATTATCATAAATAGGAAATGTAAATTCTGGGATTTTATTTCACTGTAGGGTGGTTATTAATAATATCAGTATGCTGTATATATCAAAAAAGCTAGAAGAAAAGATTGTGAATGTTTTCAACACAATGAAGTGATGAATATTGGAGGAGATGTGCTTACCCTAATTTGAACATTTCACAATGTATACATGGATTAAAACTTCACATGGTGCCCCAGGTATATGTCTGATCTTTATGTGTCAGTTAAAAAGTCTAATAGAGGATGGAAGGAAGGAAGGGAGGCATGGAGAAGGAAGAAAGATAAAATTAACTGAAATTTTCTTGTATGCTTCTGGTAAGAAATGGCCCTAGAGAGTGATTCTCAAATCAGGCCTATTTCTTTTTTTTGGTTTTTGTTTTTTTTTTCTGGTACCGGCAATTGAACTCACGACCTTGCACTTGCCAGGCAGGCGCTGTGCCACTGAGTTATATCCCCAGCCCCAGGCCTATTTCTTTTTGAATGTATCTAATGCTTCAAAAAACACAGTCATTGTTTTATATATATTACATAAATATGCTTTGTATATATTTAATATGTTATTCTGCATATATTATATGCACAACACACATACACTCTGCATGCACACATGCACATAGATGAGTAGCTGGAACATATTCAATATTTGGTAGTTGAACCAAGCAGATCTGCCACTGTGTCGTATGACTCTTGTAACATTTATCCGTGAGTCTCTGCTCCTGGGTCTCAGAATGAGAGTCAGCTAAGAAGCACATGTAGCTGTTGACCATGAAGGGGCAGAGTGTTTTGAGTTGGAATGTAAGGCAAGGTCCTATAATTCCACTCTGTCCTTTGCTATCATTCTAGGCAACGCCTTCTATGACAGAGTCAGCCTTCATTATTTAGAGGCTAATTAACCAGTTCATAGATCCTCCAAACCCTGGCTCTTCCTTGTCCCTGCTGGGGATACTTTTTGGCAAAAATTGCCCCTGCCAGACAGCAAGGAGAGGCAGGAAGAACCATGACAACCACAGTGGGAAATTTTCAGGCTGGCTGGAAGCAACTACTAAAATTAAATGTATGGATTATTTGTGGGTTTCATTATTCAGACTATTCCTGTTCCCCACTGACATAGATAATTGGAAATTGACTATACTGACTCTTTGAAAAGATTACGGAAACGCAGTGAGTGATTTATGTAGCTGGATGAATGGGGAGTGTGGGTCTTCTGATTTTGTATGTGTGCAGGCGAATAAAAGTGTATAACTTCTCAGTAGTTAGCTTTCAATTAATCAATTAATATTTACTGGGAACCTTCCATCTTCAGATAGGAGATCTGAAGAACCTGATCACAGTTCCTGACCTCTAGAGAAGCATGATCTACTGATAAGAGGGTACACAGCAAGACAAGGAGCTAGGAGCTTCTCAATAGAACAGTCTAAGCCAAGAGTGAACCAGTGCTTATTTTAGGCCTGAAGACTGAGACAGTGCTTGATGCTTTCATGTATGTGGTTTAGCTTACTCTTTACAAAGTCATAAGCTAGGGCTTCTAACCGGTCTTACAGAGAGAAACTGAGGCTCAGGAGATTGGATGACTTGGTCAGTGTCTCTCTATAGAGCCAGGTTTCAATTTAAATTTCTGTGTTAGTTACCTTCCTTCCTATCACTGGGACACAGTACTGGATGTCAATAATTTAAAGGTGGAGAGGTCTATTTGGGCTCACAGTTTTCATGGGATTCAGTCCATGGTTGCTTGACTCCAAGGCAGAAATGGCATGGCAGAGGGGCCTGGCAGAGGACATCTGCTCACCTCATGGCGGCCTGGAAGCAGAGGTAAAGAGGGGGAGCTAGAGAGAATACACCCTTCCATGCTGTAACCCCTCTGACCGGGCCCTCTTACACAGCAAGAGACTTTTGGGGAATATTTTAGATCTAAACCATAACAGTTCCTTTCCACTTGTATTTCAGCTCTCTGATGAGTCATCTGTGAATTTTCAGATTCCTTCCACGTTTCTGGAACACTATGTGTGATCACAGCTATGCTGTTTTCTATCAGCATCACTCCTGGGAATCTTGGGAAGGCTCAGATCTGGATCATGAAGAGACCACAACAGCACAGGGAGGAAGGGAAGATGCAGGCTGGGATGGGGAAGTGAGCAAAGGATCTAGTTGAAGAGGCATGAAAAATGCATATATGGCCTGTGGCAACGACAGCCAAGGTGTGGAAAGTGGGCTGGAATACTCTGGAGGGTTTCACAGAGGAAGAGTCATCCTTGCACTGGGGTTGCACAGCAGGGGGTTTGAACAGAGCAGTGGGGATCAGGTGTGGAGAGACTTCCTGGGGAGTAAGGAATCAAAAAGAAACATCAGAACAGAAAATGTGGAAGATGAGTTTGTCTGAGTGTGTTTGACTTTGGGTTTTCAGTATTTTGTAATATTTATTATTGACCCCCAAATGGATTTATTGCATCAATTTACTGTTGTGGCTGGAAGCAACTATCTAGAATACTATTGTTATTTTCCCGATTAAAATGAAAATGAAACTTTTGTACCAGGAGGCCAGGGCAACAGCAGTGGAAATTTTTGGAAGGTGGATACCTGGCAAGAGGGTGTAGATAGGGTAGATTGGATAGGTTAGTTTGAGCCAAACTGTGTAGACTTGGTAGCTATGTCAAGTACAAAAAGGTTTTCCAAAGTGAGATTTTTTTTTTTTCAGAAAAATATGGGAATGCTATATGTTTTGTTTATGCCAGGGAAGTTCCGCCTATGAAAAACAAATGAAATTTGCCTAGTCATTTAGCTTTTCAATATACATATGTTATAAACATCCAAAGTGTGCAAATGGTATGTAGCACAAATGACATCTCCTGCTTACTCCTGCCCCAGGCCACTCAGTTCTTCCCGTAGAGAACTACTCCTAGCAGTTTTTGTTAGAAGCTCCTGTTCTATGCTAGGTCTTCTTAGGAGAGTTCCTGTGATAGGCTATTTGCCAAGATCAGAGGGACCTCTCAGAAAGACCCATTTTTACATGCAGCATCCCAAGTGGGGCTCAGTTTTTCTGTTCTAATCCTCAACTGCAGCCCAAAGCTATCTCTTTATCAGGGGAACACTGGTCACACGGATTGTAAGCGCTCTTCATGGGGCATTTGGCACAGAAATATACAACGTTCTTTTGGGTCTCCGGATTCCAAGGTAGAGAACACAGTCAAAACAGCTTAAGTACAAAAGAGAGTTATTGTAGTGGAAAGAGAGCTCGGCACATCCAAGGAGAGACATCTAAACAGAAGCAGCCCCTTGGGAATTCGGGCTGGGCAGCACAAACAGGTTTATATAATCTCCCTCTTTCTGACCTTGTGCTGCTGGCTTGCCTAGTTTTCTCCTTCTGTAGATTAGCTTTTTTTTTTTTAAATAAAAATGCCCCAGTTCTTGAGTGTATGCGACCTCTCAGGCCCTGTGCTCACCCATCCCCATTTGCAAAAATCTTCTATGCCTTTCAGCTGCAGTTCAGGTGAGAAGTGGATTGTGCTAGTTTATCCTCCCGAGCCAGGCCACACAAGTCACACTGGCTGTCTTCAGGTCACATGTCAGCTGTTATTCGAGAAGGTGAGGTGAGGTCGAATGGCTGGTTGGAGGTCCTTTCCTGGCAGGACAGAGTTACCCTGTGGCTTTACCCTGTCTTCCTTACTATGTGATAAGCTCCTGAAGGGCAAAGATCTAAAGGGCACCTTGCCTGGTGCCCCACACATAGTTTGCTGCTCAGTAAATATGTGTTACTTTTATTGATTTCTGCCCTCTTGTTGGAAGATTTATCCTTCAGAAAAGGCGAAGAAGTCTGCATTTTAGATTTTTTTTTTGACTTTTTGAGACAGGGTCTTCCCATGCAGCTCAGGCTGGCCTTGAGCTCACTTTGTAGCCCAGGCTGCTCTTGAACTCGCAACAATCCTGCTGCCTCAGCCTCCTGTGTGCTGGGATTATAGGCAGGCACCACCATGCCTGGACCTGCATTTTAGATATTTATTCAACTGCCATTAAGGAGTGTGGTGAAGCAGATAGGATTCAAAAATTAGTTACTGCCAGGAGGTAATGATTTGGAGCTGTGTGTTCCTCTTGTGAACAGGATCAATAGATTATTTTCATTAGAAAAACAAGACAAAAAAAAAACCTAACAGAAGCAGAGCAGCTGTAGCCTGGGATGCATCCTCTAGATAGAATTTAACTCTGCATCTACACAAGCCTGTAAGAATGCGACAGAGTAATAAACTCTTAATTGGAATATCTTGGAAGGTGGCCAGCCCTGGCGAGTGAAAATTTGTGAAATTATGACAAGCACTTAGCCAAAGAGAAGGCCTGCTTTAATAACTAGATAAGAATCATTGATAAGAGCTCAAATGTTTACATGCAAATGATGCTGATAAAGTGATTGCCAAACATCCAGAGTTAATTTTCCTGCATAGATTAAGAACCCCTTTCCAATTTTGTTAGAATTGATAATTTGATTTGCAAACATATTTCTAAAATCACTACAAATCCCAGATGAGCTGATGCTGAATATATGTTTTATTGGTTTGAAAAAAAATATTTACTGTCAACTTGTGAATTTATAATTGCCAAAAATTGCATTAAGTTCTAATTGTTTTCTTGGGAGAAAACATTATATGGGAGATGCATGTAGCTGTGCAGGGAGCTCTTATGTTCTGCTAAGGTAAGTATATGTACGTTGGTTAGGTTCGGTACATATCAAGCGGTGCTATCTACTAGGAGAGACAAGGGAAGAGGATTCTGGAAACCCAAGTCCTGGTGGGTGACTAAGGTGGCCAGAATCATTTCTCACTCTGAGTCTGCCCTACCTGATCAGATAGTGGAGGGTCCACCCCTTTGAGTCCAGCTGGGCCCTCTGCCTCTTTGGCAGTTAGAATACAGTGGAGGTGACTTTGTGTCAGCTCGAGCATCCCCTTCCTGCCTTTTGGGAGCTAGTGGCCATGGAAGTATGTCTACCATGAGGCCCCATGTTGTGTGATGTCTAAGCCAAGTGCATAGCCCACAAAGGGCATAGCATCTTGTAGGACAGGAGAGGCCCTGTGAGTGAGGCAGTCCCCTTGGACGTGGATGCTCTGGTAGTTGTTCCTCCAGCTGGTGCTCTGTGAAGCAGGGACACTCTGTTAGCCAAGACTTCTTGACCTACAAAAACAAGAGCAACTTGACTGCTGTTTCAGGCATTGGTGTAAGAAGTCACTTGTTCCTTCTTGGCCTCAGTTGATTCATCAGAAAAATGGCAATGGCACTTTTTCTATTCTATAGGGTTGATATCACAGTTGTTATGAGGTCATGTTGTGGTGAGGTCTGTGAAAGTCATTTGATAATGTAGGACAGGTGGTAAGCTCAAAAAATGTGATGTTCTCACAATGTTATGGTGCTGGTTGTTGTCATGATCACATCTCCTGAAGACTCCTGTATTATCCATCATTAGTCCTTCGGGTGCCCTTGCCCATACCTATTCCCTATCCCAGCACCTATGTGATGTCAGAGGCCCTCCGTGAAGGATAGATGAGTTCCTGATTCCAAAATCCTGTTTTATGATTCTTGTTCTACTGACACATTGGCAACTGCAAGTAAGGCCCAGACTCCTATTTCAGTATTTCCCTGAGGAGTCTGTTGTATAAATGTCTCTATAGAGGCTCCTTCACCTACTCTCATGTTGTACCCCAATAAACCCATCATAAATTGAAAATATTATACACGTTGAAAAAAACTTTTAATGCACTTAACCTACAGAACATCGTGGCTTAGCAACAGCATGCCATAGATGCTGATGGTTTCTCCTTGCGACCGTTGGTTTGTTTTCACTGCCTATGTGATGAGAGACACTGAAGCCTATTATCAGAAGCCTGGGAAAAGATCAAAATTGAGAATTAAACTAGTTTCCACTGAAAACCTATAGCTTTCACACCATTATGAAGCCAAAAAATCTGAAGTTGAACAAGGACCGTGTATTCCCCAGTGGCCACTTATACCCTTGGTAACAGAAGGCTCTGAGTGTGGACCTTTCTAGCATGTGCTCCTATTGAGTCTGATGTCAGGGAGTCCTATGTCTCTACAGGCAGAAAGTACCAGCTCTGTGAAGTAACCATGGAAGGAGGTAATGGAATATCTCATCATCAGATTCTAAATGTTTACTGACTGTTATGGTTTGTGTTTGTATGTCCCCCAATGCCTCATGTGGTCATGGGGGGCAGGCTTTTCAGAGGTAGCTGAATCTAGGGTTTGTGACTGATCCATAGAACACTGTTGGGATTGAGGGTGCTGTGGATTAAGGCTGGGTGACTGCTGGATCAGTCCACTGGTTTGGATTGGCATTATCCTAATCCCAGCAATCTGAATAAGATAAAAGGAGCATAAATAGGTTTGTTTCCTCCTTTTGCTCTTGCTGCTTTTGCTATCTTCCACTGCCATAAACTGATGCCCCTCTGCCATGTGCCACCTTGCTTTGGAGCCAGTTGATTATGGACCAAGACCTCTACAAACTGTGAGCTAAATAAGTATGTCCTCCTTTAACTTTGGATTTTGGGTATTTTGTCTCAGCAATGAGAGAAAAGTAACTAAGACACTGACAGCCTATTAAGTCAGGTTCTCAAATGTGAGCATTATCAGCATCTCCTCAGGGGCTTGTTGAAACACAGATTTGTGGTTGCAGTTGTTGGAGTTTCTGATTCGGTAGGGTTGGGAAAGGAATGGAGAATCTGCCTTCATAACTAAGTCCTGGGCAATGCCCATGGCAGAGACTTCAGCTCTAAAATCACTTAATAATAACATCCTCTGATATTCTAACATCTCATGAACAGCTTTGCAAGGTAAGAGATACTCCTATCTTACTGACAACATACCAGGTGTGATCAAAATGTATGATGAATGTTTAAATAAAAATATTTATTACAGTAAAAGACAGATTGCTATGAATCCTTCTCAAAATACTGCCCCTCACTTTGAAGACCAGAAATGCTTCATTTACTTTTCTTGCCACCCCTCTTGCCATTTTCTGAAGCAATTCTGGAGTTCTCTTTCACGATTGTCTTTATGAGGCATGATCAGAATTATGGTGAACGCTGCTGCCGAGCGCCACCCAATGAAAAGGCAGCCTTGTAAAAAGATGACAGTGTATCCTCCTTCACCTTATTCAGCGGATCTTGCATCCTGTGATTTCTGGCCCTTTTCCAAAGTCAAATGTGATGGGTGAAAGATCAATGTTTTCATTCAGGACACTCTGGAAGCCACAACTTCAAGCAAAGAATCCTGAAAATGATTCCCAGAACCGCTTCAGAAAGTGGCAAAAACATGGGGTGTGGTGGTTGACAACTGGTGATCAACTTGTAAGCTAAAGCAGTGTGGTGCTGGGTGTGGGAGGCCCACCTGAGGACTGTTGCCAGTGGCATAGAGGCAGAACTGGAGAGAAAGAAGTTTAGAGGCTGTTTAGGAAGCTGTTAGTTCTCCTGGGGCTGCTGTTGGTTATCCTTGGAGGAGCTTGTCATGCTGGCTTTCCTGATGAACGCAGCTATTTTCATCATCAAAGGAGCTCAGGACCTTGTTGTCACAGAATGGCTATGGTTCACTTTGGGGGAACTCTGGTCCTTACCATTTTTTTTTTTTTTTTTTTTTTTTGGTACTGGGAATTGAACTCATGACCTGAGGCTTGTAAGGCAAGCACTTAAGTCACTGAGCTATACCCCCGGCCCTCTGGTCCTTACTTTGAGCATTGCTGCCTGGCTCTGGAGGGGAAGATGATGCTCTGTTCAATGTCTTGGAGAAGCTCCTCAGGCTGGCTTTCCTGATATGAACTCGGCTGTTATCATCAGAGGAGCTCAGGACCTCACTGTTGCTGAGGATGGCTGTGGTACTTTTTTGGGGGGAGCTCTGATTCTTTTGAGCATCGTTTCCTGGCTCCAGTGAAGATCACCCAGTCTGCTAGCATAGATCCTTCATCCCACTGGCACAGACTTTCCAGCTTCCACCACTGACCTTTGGGCCTTCCAGCACAGATCCTTGAAATAGGCCTGTATGAGACAATTTCATGGTCTCTAGGCCTCCAATTGGACCTGTTGGGGGGGGCACTGTGATGGACCTTAGGTCTTTAGCTGGACTCATGCAGGACATTGTCATGGGATTCAGGCCCTCAGCTGGATTCTTTTGGTCTTAGTATATGGGCAGATTTCCTGCACTCTTTTTGTATGTGGCTCTTTGGGTGACTGTTATAAAATAATCTTATAAATTATGTGTCCTGTATTGTTTCCCCTTGTGGACCCCTAACTACAACATGGGGTAAGTGTGTTCGAAGTGAGGGGAAGTGTTTTGAGGGCGATTCATGCCAACGTGTTTTTAATTGTAATAAATTTTAAAAATGTAAACACTCACTGTCTCTTTTTATCACATTGTGATTGAGCACCCCTAATCCAAAAGCCTGCACTCTGAAATCCTTCAAAATTTGAAACATTTTGAACACTGCCATCATACTGCAGGTAGAAATTCATACCAGAAAACTTTGTTTTATTAAAAATTTTGTATAAAATCACATTCAAGCTGCAGGTGTAAGATGCAGATGAAATATAAATGAGGTTTGTGTTAGACTTGGGTCCCATCCCAAGATATCTCATTATGTATATGCAAATTTTCCAAAAGTTGGAAAAAAATCTGAAATCTGGAAAGCTTCTGTTCCCAAGCATTTTTGAATAAGGGACACTCAACCTGTGTAAAACCAAAGAGACTGAATGACCCAAAGTGGACACTGCGAAGTGAAACAGCTGACGTTTATATTATCGTCAACTTTACTCCAAGTGTTTACCTCCGTCTGGCTTCATTCCTCATTTAAGGGAGAAGCATGTGGGGAGGGGCTATGGCCTTAATTCCCGAAGAAGCCTACAGTTTTCAGGTCTCTGCTTTGTGACCTGTTTTGTTCATTTTCTCCATTCTCCTCATTGTCTACATTCTATCCCAGTTCGAGAGCAAGAGGTTAAAGGTTTAGATGCTGGGGCTTTTTCTCTCCAGTCTCATCTATTCCCTGTGCCCACTCAGTGTCCTTGCTTACAACCAATGTCTCATTCTATCTCCAATTGATATGGCTCTTCAGAGGCAGCCAAAGTGCAGGTCCCTGGGAAAGGACAGAGCAGACCCATCTCCGAGGTAGCCCGTGCTGTCTTGAGGAAAATCCGTGCCATGAGGAAATTTCTCTTTGTGCTAATGAAGATTATACCGTGGAGATGAAGGCTTTTAGTAGCCTGGCATTACATGTCCTGCATTTCCGAATGTTCAACTGCAAGTACAATTTCACCAACTTTTCTGAGTCAGGTGTCCTGGGGCTGGATGTGAGCAATGATAATGATGATCCATCATTCTTTTCAAAACAGCAGAATTTGTGTGGTTTTTTTTCTAGATTTTTTTTTTGTAAAGTGAAATTGTACAAGAAAGAGACTTGTAAACCTCCCAGCCCCATATTGAATGCAAGATATTATGATGACGTCGATAACTGCATCCAAACACATTCTGGAATCAATGTCCTCAAAAGACGTGTGAAGATGCATTGCTGCATGCTGAAAAACAGTCTTGTTCTCAGGAGAGAGCTGTGAGTCAGATGAGCTAGTGAGATGCTTTTAAGCTGGTGTCTTGAGTTGTAGAAAAAGAAGTGAAGGTCAATAGGAAAAAGAATAGATGTGCTAAGAAAAAAGACACTCAACTTCATTCAGCTTTCCTTTTTTCTTTTCTCAGACACTGGTTATTGAATCCAGGACCTACACATGCTAAGCATGTGCTCTACCATTAAGCTATTCACACAGATTCATTTAAAATATTTTGACAGAATCCTTGAGCCATTGTATTGTGGAGTATGAAAGATGCATGTATTCTACAGAGGCATTTGATATCCTTGTACTTGATGTTTGAATGGTACAGTATTATAACAAGATGGGTTCAAGGTAGCTTAAATATCAGGACCCCTAAGATGTTGATTAATGAGTTAATATCAAGGTAAAGCAGGAATGAGCTATAGGTCTTCACTCAGGACCATCTCCCATTCAATGTTTTGCAAATAGTGACTTGGATGTCAAAGAAAGGGTAGTCACAGTCATCCTCTTAGATGACAGTGTAGAGTCCCATGCATCTCTTGAGGCCAGAGTGCTGGGCTAAACATAAAAATATGCAACTTAATTGGAATCAGTATGGACTTATGTGTTTGTGCCTAAATCCATCAATTATCCTGGGAGAGAACTGGCTTGGCAAAAGGTGAGACATTAAAAGGTTTTAGTTGACTATGAGCTCAATATGCATCAATATCATAAAACATTTGCTAACAAGAGGAGGAAAGGAAAAAGCAGCTTTAATTTGGATTAATAGAGGCAAATAATCTGAAATGAGCTAGGAGACAGGTCTACTCTGCCTACCCTGCATGAATATATTGGCCTGAATTCTAGGCATTGTACTGAGGTGGACCTGACAGCCTGGGGTTGGGTGTGTGCGTGCTGCGTGTCCTCCCACCTGGGCAGAATGTTCTATAATCTCAGCTTCCAGCCAGGCTTCTGCAATAAGAGAAAAAGATCTTCATGCATTCAGCCATATTCTCTGAAATGCACTGCAATGTGTTCAGAGGTGGAGCTACATTGAAGCTGACAAAGCGCAAGCATCTGACTCCTCTCCTGCCTGGGTCCCTTCCAAGACAGTGGATGAGCCCTGGCAAGGTGTCTGCATGATCACAGGTTTTTGCTAAATCTCTAGCTCTGTGATATAATAACTATAATTGGTGAGGATTACTGTCTTCTCTTGGCTCTGACTTCCCTTCCATCGTACTTCCTTCCCCTTGCATTGGATGTCATTGGAGAAGTGGTTAACATTTTTTAAAAAAAATCTTCTGAAGGGGAAGTTGAGGTGGTGTGCATTTTAGACAGAGTTCTGTGGTAGTACAGTTTTAATCTTGCTGAACTTCCAATGTGTCTATGGGTTCTACAAATACCTTTAACCTCCTTGGTACTGACTTACCTGGTATGATGACATGAAGATACAAAGCCAGGACTGTGTAGGGAGAGGTATGACCACATCCCACAGATCTCAAAACCAGAAGCAAATAGAGAAGAAACAAGAATTGAAACATATGGGGTTGTAACCTAGTAAGTAGGAAATTCTTCCAAGTTGCAAAACACTAAAACAAAGAGTGAAGGATTGATTCCTGTCATCTACCCCTAGAGAAAATGAAATTTCTTTCTTGTACAGTCACATAAAGCATATTACACCTAAAGCATTCCACTACAATAAGGAAAGCCTACGGCGCATTGACAAGTGAAACCCATGGAGATATTGTGATCTATCATAGTGTTTCTTGGTACCCAGCTCCTAAAACTCTGGAATCTCTCAGGTGATAAGTATCTCTGCGTCTGCTGGTGAGATGACTGCAGGATGGGGGTCTTAGACAGCCTCAGGGTAGGGGCTTGGTGCCAGTAGATGCAACCATGTGATTAGAGGACTGATGTGTTCTGCTTCATGCTTGACTTCTAGAAAGAACAGGGCTCAAAGGTGAGATGGTTTCCACCGGGTAATGATGTAATCCACGATGCTTATGTAATAAAACCTCCATAAAACCCCAAAAGAAAGAGTGGCTTCCTGCTACCTGAATGCGTGCAGGTGCCTGGAGAGTGGTGGGCTTGAGAGGGTCAGCACCTCTGCCCTCTTTCCCGCATGCCTCATCCTATGCATCTCTTTCACCTGGATGTTCCCTTACAACCTTCATAATATCTGTTATAATAAATAGGCAAACCTGAGTAAAGTGTCTCTTGAGTTGTGAGCTACACTAGCAAATTAATGGAATCTGAGAGAGGGTAGCAGAAATCCCTGATTTATAGCCGGTGGGTCAGAAGTGCAGGTCACAACCTGGAATTTGCAGCTGGTATCAGAAGTAGGGGTAGAGTACCTAATTTATAGGATCTGATGCTATTTCCGAGTAGGCACTGTCAGAATTGAATTGAATTATAGGACACCCAGCTGGCGACTGCTGGAGTAGTGTTGGTTGATGTGTGGGGAAACGCTATTTCCCCACATCTAGGATCAGAGGAGTGGTGTTGGATGCTGAGTGAGAGTAGGGGAAAGCACTTTGGACTGCTCCCCCATCACCTAGCCACCAAGTCAAAGAGTCTTTAAGATTAGTCTCTGTATGAGAATTGCCGCTAACTCCTACAGGTATGAAGGAAAATAACTTGACATACAGAACATTACCATTAACAAATTTGGATGTACAAATAACTATTTCTAAACATAACTATTTCTAAACATGAATTTCTAAACATGAATATAAAATGAGTTTGGGTCTTCTATGCTTGCTGTCAAAAATGGTCTTCCATGATCTTCACATCAAAGGTACTCAAGAAACTGGAGGTTACAAAGTATGGAAAGGGCGTCAGACATTTCAGAAATAAACATATGCGCTCTTTTTCTGCTTTATGCATTTAAAATTTCTAATTTGCTGTGAGTTTTTTTCATTCTAAATATTTACTCTGTATTTAATCTGGTGTTTATAAACAGACTGTTTTTCTTTTTAAAAAAAGGACTCCTCAACTATATGAGCTGCAGCTTTCATAAAACTTATTTCCCCCCTGGCTGGGTGTTAGAGAAATTCAAACAGATGTAGCCAGTGCCTGGCCAAGGAATTTATCATCTCAGAGGGGAGATGAGACAAGTTCAAGTTCATCCAAGAGGAATGCCTGGGAGAGTATGAGAAGAACCTCAAAAAAAAAAAAAAAAAGTCAACAAATTGTGCTGAGCATTCAGGAGTCTCTGGGGGATCCCTTCACCACCATCTCAGCCCTTCTCACACCCACAATTCTTTTCCTGAAAGGAAGAATCCTTAACCTCCCCCATCCTTCCGTCTACAAATCACACGCTCAGAACAGAACATCTGTGTCCTTCTACTGTTTCCTCGGCCTGGAATGTCCTTCTCCCAACACTGCCAGCCGTGTCATCAGGGACAGTGGCTTCCAGATGAAGGGTGGGGGTTCCCATCCTCTCCAGCTCCAGGACCTTGGTTAAATCACTTGAACCTCTCCTCCAATCTGAAGTAGGGATTAGAAAAAACACCAACAAATGCCAATGTCAAGGGCTACTGGAAGGCACTAAATGAGTTAATGTATGTAAAATATTCATCATCTTTAAAGCTCTGAGCAAATGTTAAATGTTATTACTACTCATCCTTCCAGGCCTGATTCAAAGGCTACCACCTTTATGAACCGCCTCCTCCGCCCTATTGATCATTCTCTCCCCTGTGTATAACCCGCGTTTCTCTGTTTTTCATGTATTTAATTTGTTGTGTTATTGTTGTCAGGTCAGTCACTTATTTATTCATTCATTCTAGTGTTTCATGAATATTTATTGAGCTCCCCATCCATATCCGATCTTCTCCCTTACTGCATTTATGAACTGGCTGGGCAGAGCCTAGCTCATTATGGTGCATTTGCTAAGGACTTGAGAATGGCTGTTTTCCAGCCATGGCCTTGAACTTGAAGGTTGGGAGGCTTTAGATCAGACAGGGATGGATGCTCCGGGGAGACAGAGATAAGCCCTGTTTCCCTTAAAGTAGTGGTTCCACACTGGCTGGACCTTAGCGTCATCTCAAGGAGCTTAGGGGTGCTAGAGTTCCACCCCAGAAATTCTGCTTGAACTGCTTGGAGGGAAGCCTGGGTGTTGAGTGGTCTTTAAATCTCCGTTCACTTTTCAGGTGATTCCAATAGGTACCCAGGTTTGCTAACCACAGCTATAAGATAATTTTATTCTTGGTGACAGGACTCACAGTCCTAGCAACAGCCTGTAGTGCCTTGGACCCTCTGAAAGGATCCTGGCAGAGTAAACCTCAATTTCCTCGCGCCTGGATCTTGTAAAGCCTTTCTAACTTTTCCCCTCCCTGGGCTGTGCTCAGCCGGGGGTCTTTGATGGTCATTTGTGGTTTTGGTGACCTGCCAAAGGCCAGGTCAGAGAGGCCTCCAATAGCTCTTGAGTTTATTGATCCGTGAATCCATTATCTCATTGAAAGGAGCAGCAAGTGGGCCAGACCACACTTTCTCCGGTGTTTCTAACCTTTCTGGAAACTTCCGCTGCCCACCCCTCCCTGCGACCTCTGGTCCCTGTGAATTGAAACATAAAAAGTCCCTGCCTCATCCACATAAGAACTAAGGGAAACTTCAGAGAGTCTTTGCCCCACCCTCCACTTCCTCCCAGCTTCTCTGGGTCTCTAATCGAATTCTTACACTTCATTTATGTGTTTTGAGTCAGCTCATCCTGTGTTTTCTTTCTTCTCTTCTCTTGAACAGCTTCCCCTCCAGGTCTCCCACCTGTGATTATGCCTCCTGTGCAGACGTGCCGAGCGGCACTTAATAACAGGGCCGTTCCCCTGACAGCAGCTTGGATGATAATGGTGGCGGCAGAGGTTCTTTCGGGGTGCGCTTGGCAGAGGCCTCGCTGGTATCACAATCCAAGATGTTCCGGGTCCCACCTGTAATTATACCTTCTCAACCTCACCTCGCCGCCTCCCTTTCAGAGCAGAGCTGGAGTGGGTGACATTCATCTCCCAGAGTCGAGAGTCGGGGAGGTGCTGACTTCCTAAGCAGAGCGAGCGGGGATTCTCTGGCTGGGAAATTAGTACTTCATTCTTTATCTGCCCTGCGGGCGCTGTCACTACCCCAGGAAGAGTTCAGGCGGCAGTTAGAAAGATTATCCATTCAGGCGGTAAGGACAACACCACCACCCTTACCTTCATGGGGGGCTTGTTTCCAAAAGAAAGGAGGCCTCCATTCCAGGCTATTTTAGACCATTAGTGTTATGTTTGCATTTCCACAAAAATGTTTACCTTTCCCTGCGGGGAACCGAGGTTAGTCCAAGTGCTGTTCTGGAGTTGGTAACTGTGATCAAAGCTTTCAGCTTTAGCTCAAGGAACCAGCAGTGAGGTTTTGGAGCTGGATTTCAACTCACTAATTGGCTCTGCGGGTGCCTTTGTTTTTCCTTTCCACTCCCTAAGCCCTCTGTCGGCTGGTGGTGGGCTGGCCGCCCTGTGTGCTGGGGAATTCTAAACAAGAAAAGGAGAACAGACCCGCCCAGGAGCAGGAAACCTGGTTCCTCTTGAGATTCTTGTCAAGAATTATCCGTCCACTGGATAAGTTATTTCACCTCTCCGTGCTTCACTTTTGATATCATTTTGGTGCCCGCCTACTAGGGTTGTGTGAAGGAGAGATGAGATAATGTATAGAAACGGTCAGCAGGCCAGTGTTGTGGTACACAGCTGTCCTCTCAGCTACTCAGCGGGAGGCTGAGGCAGGAGGATGGCAAGTGCAAAGCTAGCATAAAATTTTAAAATAAAAAATTTTAAAGAGCAAGGGATGTAGCTCAGTGATAAGGCACTTGCCTAGCTCATGGGAGGTTTTAGCTTTGAGCCCCGGTGCTGAAAAAACAGCAAAAAAACAAAACAAAACAAAACAAACAAACAAAAAAACCCACAAACACAAAGCAAATGCATGCTTGGCAGAGTATTCTTGTTCATTAGATGAGACCTGTTTTTGTTTTGCTATTCTTTCCTCCCAGTTTGCCAGTGGGGATCAAAGTCCTGTCTGACTCTCTTCCTTCTCTACACTATGGGGAAAGAATCATGATTTTCAATGCTTTTTTTCCTGGTAGGTGTATGTGTGTGTGTGTGTGTGTGTGTGTGTGTGTGTGTGTGTAAGCAAAACATGTGAGCTATTTGTTTTCGTCCCAGCACCACCTGGCACTGGGATTGGCGACTTGGAAGTTCACCTGGGCTGTTTCCATAGTGGCTTTGCCATGCTTGGAGGAACTGTCATGAGCAATCTCGGCACGGTGTGATTTGCTGAACACCAGCAACGCTTCCAACTCCTTAACCTTTGAACTGGGAGTTTCTGGGAGCCATTGGGGAGCGCAGCATGTATTTTGCTTCCTTGCTGCTCCCATAACTGGTATTTGGTGTGAGGATCTGGCCTTTGAATCTTCTTTGCATGGATTTCAGCTGGTTACACTTAGTTTGGACTGATTCGTGCTGGATAAAGTTCTCCATCCTCTTTTTGACAATCTGGGGCTTCAGGAAAAGTCTGAGGGCAGCCACCAGGCTGGGTAGGAGACAGTCACCACCTCTGTAGGTGGCATCGAGGAAGAGAGAGGACACGCTTGATGCTTTTCAATCCATTATCCACCTATAACAGAACTCTCTCCAAGTCACTTCTAATAGGAGGAGCTTCTACTTTCCCTTTGGTTTTCCAGGGCCAGTGACTTGGGCTTTTCAAGGATGCCCATACATGAACCAAACAAAACTTTGTTCTTGATAAATTAATCAAGACTGTGGTCTTCAGTTATAGCAACTGAAAATGTACAAAGATGATCTCCTGTGCCCACTCACTCATGTGAAAAATGACCAAATTCAAGGGTGCTGGTGAGCAATAAGATGTAATGTTTGTATAACAAATATCACAATGCCTGGCACAGCATCACTCTTCACTAAATCTTAGCTTTTGGTGTTGTGCACATCGAGAATGAGGTTGTAACTAGCTTCAGCCCACACCTGATTCACTGTCTTCTAATTATTTTTAGTGAGCACCTACTATGTGCCCAGCATCATTCCATGTGCAATAGCTGGGTAGAACCATGTTGCTTAGAAAGGTGACGTTATTGTTTGTAATTATACCTCTGCTCATGTGCTTCTTGATGCCACTTTCAGGGTTGGTCTAACATAGGGTGGAAATTCTTGGTCATTTATGAACGCCATGAGCAGGTCACTGTGGTGTCAGTCACTGTTATCTAGAGGACGGGGCTCTATCTTTCACTGGCTAGCAGACACTGAATACTCAAACCACTTTCTATTTATGGATGGATGAGCTTGTAGTGGGGTTAGGCCTGTTTTTTTTTTCATCTGTTTGATCTGGAGAAGTATTGTTAGTCACATGCAGCCAGGAATAGCAATGATTTGCAAAGAAGTTGAAGAAAATCATCCTGCATCGGAATTGTACAAATGTTGCTTCATTGAAGGAGGGGAAGAGGGAAGAAAGGGAGGGAGGGAAGGAAGGAAGAAAGAGAAAGAAAGGAAGGAAGGAAGGAAGAAAAGACCATGCACTTTTCTTCTGCCACAATTCACTTTGGAACCTCCCGGCAGCTCTTAGGAAATGAACTGGGGTTGACCTGTGGGGAGGAATTGCTCAGTGCTTACGATGGAAGAGGCCAGCTTTGCACTGCACTTGGGCAGTGACCATTGGGTTGATAACTGCCTGAACCTCTTCACCTCCTTTCCTTTTCAGTCATGATGCCTGGAGTGGGGCACTTATTTGATCTTTTTTTCTTTCTTCAAAAATAAAATCTTCTCCAAGGTTAGGGAGAGGCAGATGTAGCTTCACATTCTTCAAATTGTTTTTCTTTCTCTCCTCTCTTCCTGCTCATAGTCAATGGGTATTGGGAGAGTTTAAAAATGCTATTGTAATCCCAGTACTGGGGAGGCTGAGGCAGGAAGATTGTCATGTTTGAGGCTAGCCTGGGCTACAGAGCAAGACCTTATCTCAAACCAACCAACCAACCAAACAAACAGCTTTTCTGTAAGTTTTAGAGATGTATAGTATGGCATTGTAAGCCTATAGTTAATAGTAAAGTCTATCTCAAATTGCCTGAAGAGTAGATTTTAAATGTTTTTAGCACAAAAAGATAAGTATGTGAGGTGATGGATATGTTAATTAGCTTGACTAGATCAGTGTACAAGGTACATACACACCCAAGCATTTCATTCTACTCTATAAATATATACAATTATCATTTGTCAACTAAGAAGGCAGCTAGACTTGTGATTTTAATATGAGCAATTTAAGAGAACATGACTGTTCATAAGCTGTATCAGATGTTTAAGAATCCAAATTAATACATTTGTGGGTTTGATTGATTGGATTTCTGAGTTGCTCAAGGGCCTGCTGACCTTTCTTGTTAGATTTGTACATCTTCCTCTTGAAGTACTTGAAATTTGGGGGAGAAATACTTATAAACATTGTGTAAAAATGTCTGAGGGAATTTAACGGAGTTTGTAAACAGCATTAATCACATGGAAATTTAATCTGAAAGCCCTATGAGAGAATGTACACTTAATGACTCAATATGCTAAATTAATTTTAAATGAATAAAATTATAAAAAAATGTTCTTCCAAAGCAGAAGGGGGATGATCCCCTTTCTCTCCCTTCCCTGCATCTATTCCTGCCCTCCTCTCACCAATCTGCACCTTCTTTTCTCCATTCCTCCCTCCCTCCCTCTCCCACTACCTAGCTTCCTTTTCTCTCTTTCAATCTTTCTTTTCTTACAAATGACTTTTACAGAAGGATTGGAATGGACTGAATAGGCCTCTCTACCCCATTCCTATGCTAAAATTCTCCCCTTACAGTAATATAATTAGGAGGTTATCAGGTCCTGAGGGTGGAGCTCTCAGGAGTAGGATTGGTACCCTTACAAGAGTCCCCAAAGAGATCCCTCATCCTTTCTGCCATGTAAGTCACAGTGAAAAGACAGCCCTCCATGAGCAACCAGCTTTCACTTGACAAGAATCTTCTAGAAGCTTGATTTTGGATTTGCAGCCTCCAGAACTGCAAGAAATAAATTCTATTACTTATAAGCCAACCAGCTTATGGTATTTTGTTATAGTGGCCAAACCTAAGAAAGACTGAACCATCTAATAGTTTAACATTTGTGAAAAGAAAGTAATATCTAAGAGGAAGGGAACAGAGGAGTGGGAAGGAGTGGGATAGGCACATCTCTTCTCTGTTGGAGGACTGCAGGGTACAATACATCCCTACCTTGTGATTTGCAGGATCTGAGGACCACCAGTTTCCCACTATTGTAGGAAGCTCAGTCTGCATCCATGAAGGTAAGTGCAGAAGTGAGAGGGAACTGGGAGTCCTGGGCTCTCCATGAGGCCCACACTCTTGGGACCCAGGAGTAGGAGAGCCATGTGTCTCAGTTAAGAGCCTGCATTGGCCCAGGAGCAAAGAAACCTTCAGGGCCTCTGGCCCAGGTGTTTTTACTCACTGTTGATACTGGGATGGATTGGTTTCCTTTGCCTTACCCTTTTGGAATCAACATTCAGCAATAATTTCCATCAGCAATTGTAAATTACCTAAAGGTAAGCTGGACCCGTGGTGACTGGCAGGAATGTTGTCTGCCAGCCCCTTCCCTTACTTGTACTCTCCTGAGGCTGAGCAGCTGGATCATCTGACCCCAGAGACTGGGAAATGGTGACGAGTGTGTGGGTTAACTTGGAGCCTGAGATCCTTCTTTCCAGGCCTGCAGAATTCTAGACCAGCTATGGAAAAAAAATAACACGGAAAAGTGCAAGTGTTGCCTTCCAGAAGAATAGAAGGCACTTCCTGTTGGCTTTCACACATTCTTTATCCTTGGGCTTGTGCCTTCTCTCTCATTTCAGGTAGAGTGTTGATAATATGGACAAGGCCCCCGGTGGCCTAGTGTTCAACACCAGACTCTGCTTCTTATCTATGAACTTCTTCAGTGACTTGGCCTCCAAGACTATACTTTTTTCATTTAATATTAGAAATATTTACCTCATCTGCTCATTGTGGATGAATACAATAAAGATTATTGATAGATACAATAAAGATTTTGTATACTGTGCTTAATACAATTCCTGTTAAGTTCTCAGTAAGTGACAACCATTTATAGTATTATCTTGTGTAATTTTCTTTCTTCTATCTTCTATTATGTCTAGCGTTTTTCTCTTCCTGTTCATAGAGAAGGTACTAGGAGAAAAAATATGGAACCTCTGGACTGTTTACATATCCAGAAGATAACTTTAGGCTATTGAAGACATTTGTTTATGCTTCTGTCTGTCCACGTTTATTTCTCCTACAAGAATGAGCTCACCTCTTGGATCATCACACCAATGAGGGACAAAACCACCCCTAGGGGTCCCCTGGCTGAGGCTTTGACACTGGTTACTTTTCAATTTTGTTCTGGGGCTGGCCACCCGCTGGGAGTGGTGGTTTTGCCACCTACGCAGGCAGAAGGTCTGACTTATGAGAACAGGACCACAGTGAGGTCATGGGGTGGGAGCGACCAACTCAGAGATCACTGAAAAAGAGCCCATAAAGGAACCTGAGGCAGAGTGGTGAGAGAGGGAACAAGAACAGGGAGAGAGAAATTCCATAGTCTCTGTGACAGGCACTATTGCAGCCCCTGAAGATATCTTCTTTCTAGTCTCACCACAAGGCAAAGGGGATTTTGCAGCTGATTAAGGTAAAGATTTTGAGGCAGGAAGATGATTCTGGGTTATCTAGGTGCACCCATTGTGATCATAAGAGTCCCTATAAGGAAAAAGGGAAGGTGGGAAAGGGAGGAGGTTAACGGTGGAAACAGAGTTCAGAATGGTGCAGCAGCTGGCTTTGGATTTGGAAGAGGGCCGTGGGCCAAGAATTGCGGCAGTCTCTGGAAGCTGGAGCGGGCAAGGGATGGATTCTCTCCTCCATCCTCTAGTAGCAACTGGCCAACAACTTAATTTTAGCCCCATGGGACTGTGATCTCCAAATAATAAAGATTTATTTGAAAATAAATAAATTTGGATTGTTTAACCCAGTGAGTTTGCAGTAACGGGTTACAGTAACAAGAGGAAATCAAGACTGCCTCCAAGGGTATGAAATATTCCAGGAAAGAAGTGGTTGACCGTGTTCAAAAGCCTCAGGCACCTGGGTGGCAGGAGAAAAGGTGTCCCTGTATTTCAAGGCAGGGTGTACCTTCTTCTTCCAAAGAAGGCTGAAGACAACAGCTGGGAAGGACAAGGTTGAGGATGAGGGGTGCAACTGCACTGACCTGGGACAGGAAAGCCAGCCGGGCCACAAGGGATTGGGACTTGGCACCACACATACCTCTTGGGGTGAGCCAGGCTCTGGAGCAATCCAGCTGGCTGCATGGGGCTTCAAAGGCAGACAGCAGAAGAGGCTGAATTCTAGTTGCTGCCCAGCCAGTGTTGGTAGGTGGGCAGTGCAGAGTACTGAGGCCTTCGGGAAAGGGCAGGTCATACCGATCTGGGCAGCCTGTTAGTGTGAAAAGTGCCTCTCAGTGGGAAATTGCGTAAGTCAGTGACTAAGATGAGCTTGAGATTCAGGGTTCCCCCTTAGGTTGGGAACTGGAATAGTATGTAAGTAACCAGGAGTTGTAATAAATCAGAACACAAAGGAAAGTTGAGATTCCAGGTAAATACTCATTTGGGGGAAAAAGGTACATTCTAGGTACTAGGATAGGCTCCAGGGATGAAGAAGCAGAGGAGCCCTGGTAATGGGAATCCAAGCCTGAATGTCGGGGTATTGGTCTGCGGGGGTTACTTTTCCTTTCTACTTCTCAGAAGGAGGGTATGAAACATAGGACCGCAGAGGCTGGAGGTCAACAAGGCCTGCTACGGAGAGTAGAGATGGAGTCAAGAACTAGAAGTAGACAGGAAAACCAAAGCAACAGCCACCAGGGAGGAAGGGCTGCCTTACCCAGCAGTTCTTCCCACGTTCCTGGTGGCATCCCCCAGTTTGTGGATGGAGGAGACCGGAAGGTGAAAGCAGGGAGGAAGGAAAGTGAGAGTGTGAACACTGACTGTAGGATGCAGCGCTGGAGACAGAAGCTAGGGATTCACCCATTCTAGCAAGTGCTCACCACTGAGCTACCCCTCAGCCCCAGCCATCTGCCTTTACTATAACCCTGCTTCAAGGCGAAGATGCTGAAGCCCCCAGAGGAAAAGACTTGCCCAGAATCCTGACACTACTAAGTGGCAAAAGCAGTAACAGCTCTGGGTCTCTGCACTCCCGGGCTTGGGCTGTTTTTCCTGCACGGCAGCCAGCTTCTAAACAGGGCCAGGGCATGATTTGCATTTGGCCTGGGCCCACATGTGCATATTTTACAAGCATCGTACAGTCTTGGCTCTCCTTTGGCAGAGAATGTACTATTTATGTGAGTATCTGAGAACTGGACACCAGATTTGGTAAAGCTATTGCCTTGTCCCTACTGGCTGCGGGTCAAATGGAGTTGAGATGAGGTGGGAGAGGGACTGGTAACAGGGCTAATGGATTCAGCATGGAGATTTGCCCCTTGCATTTTCTCTCTGCTTTAATTTACATTGAAATGTCCTCCCATGAAATATTTCTGGAATGAAAAGCTCTCCAAAGAAGAAATCATTCACTATCCATGATTATAGATGGCAGAGTGAGATGTAAAAATAAATGAATTTGCAAACCAATATTTGTGGAGGAGCTGTTGTTCTGAATAGGGACAGAGCCAACTCATACATAGTGCTGTGAGCAATTATGTACACCTGGGTCCCATTTTCAGAGCTTCTGCAGGGGTCTCTGGTTATCCACAAGCCATTCTGATGCACATCAGAGGTTGAAAGCCACATGGTAAGATCTTGTCTGTGACAATGTCTCTTTTGTGGGTTTGAGTATTTTCAAGCAGTTTCATTGCTCCTTGGCTTGCAGAAATCTGTGCAGAGGCCGGAATGAGACACCTACCCTACATGAGACCGATGGTGGGAATGATGTCAGCAGCGAGCCCAGCGGGCCGCCCACAGTTTTCTGATTGCTTGCTTAGTCTCCTGTTTGACTCTGTTTCATTAACGGTCTGGAGTTATGCTTTATTTTTTGGAGAAATTGTATATTGGCAAAGAATTCATGAATCTGAGGATTTGACTGTTTCCCTTGACAGTGTTAAAAGCCTATCACTTAAATCTTTCCAAGTCCTCTCCTGCTTATGTACCACATGTGGCTTGCACTTCCAGAATAAGTCACCGTCTCTTAGAACATGTGACTCCCATTAGCCTGCTGGCTTTCTCCGGTGGCACTGCTCTGATCCTGCAAATGAATCCTTCTTTCTCTCTCTTGTTTTACCCGCTTGGCATAGGAGAGAAGGAGCAGGGCACAGATTTTGTTCTTTGATGATAGTGGAATATTTCCAGATGCTAAGTGTATAATCCCTTTGGTTCTGCTGTGCCTGCCAAGCGAGAGTATAACAACTGTGCATTACAGAATAGAACAGAGAATAAAACAAAAGTGTAACAGGATGATTCTGTGAGCAGGCTGTGCTTGAGGAGAAATGAACACAATGTCATTAGCATGCATATTGGCCTGCTTTTCCCCTTTTGTGTGTATTTCTAAAGAATTTTGAATGGGAAGGTTGTGGAGGGGAAAAGGTAAGAACGGTTTGGTGGAGGAAAACTATCTGTGAATGATGTGTGCCTCTGGTCCAATTCAAGGAGGTTGAATTTCTATGAAAATTGTGGTTCAGTGAACAGGCTCAGGTTGACCAGAAAGACAAATGCAAGCAGACCTCTGGAGGAGGTGGTGGGGTAAAGAACTTAAAGACACTTTGTATTTTCTCTCTCTCTTCCTGGTGTTGGCCCTGTTGGGACATGTCTTAATCACTTTCTCGTTGCTGGTGTGAGACACATGACACCCACAAATAAAGAAGGAGAGGTTTATTCTGGCTCATAGTTTTCAGGGGATTCAGTCCATAACTTACTCTCTCTAAGGTAGGAATTTGGTGCAAGCTTCTGTGTGAATGACAGCTGCTCATTTCATGGCAGCCAGGAAGCAGAGAGAGAAGGGAGGAGCCAGGGAGAAAGATATACCCTTTCAGGTCCCATCCCCAGTGACCCACTGTCTTGGTTACTTTTCTCTTGTTGCTGAGACAAAATACCTGATACCCAGAATTAAGGAAGGAAAGGTTTATTTAGCTCACAGTCTGTGGGGGTTTCAGTCCATACTCGGCTGGCTCCAAGGCAGGGGGCACATAGCAGAGAGCAACTGTTCATGGAGGCAGAAGATAGCAAAAAGCAACAAGAACAAAATGGAGGAGTGGCAGAGGGTAGAGCAAGCCTCTTTCTCTTCCTCATATTGTGTGCAAACTACCTGCCCCAGGGTGGGTATAGCACTTCTACCCATAAATTAATCATAAACTCTAGAAACCTACCCCATGACTGCATGAGGCTTTGGGGGGACACCCAGACACAAACCATAACACCCTCTTCTTCTGACCAGACGCCATCTTCTAACAGCACATGCAGCTATGGATTCAGCTATGGATGAGTCCACTGATGAGTATAACACCCCATGATCCATTCACACTCCAAAGCCTCCATCTCTGAACACACAAGAGTTTGGGGGACCTTCTAGACCATAATGGGACACATTTCTCAACAGTGGGGGATAATGGCTCATATGCAAAGATAAAGGGAAAAAGTAGAAAAGTGTCCACCTTAAAGTTTGTGTGTAATGGAATCAGTTTGATCTCAGACCATGGATGGTCTTAGAATCCTGCAAAAGGGCTCCTGAGGCCAGCACTCTTCCTCATTCAGAATACCTGAAGTTTTTTTGGTGGTTGATCCGCATTGCCTCCTGATGGTCCTTCCTGACCCCTGGTCCTGCTTCTACAAGACCTCCCACAACAGCCTATTGATTGCCACTTGTGTCAACTGCCTATTGCCTAATCCTAATCCATTATATCCTCTTCCAACTATCCCTGTAGCATGGATCTGTTTGGTCCTGGGTCTCAGTCAGGTTCACTCCCAACATTCAGTCCAAGGCTGTGAGACCATCCCTAAAACAAAGTTGTTTGGCCTTCTGTTACGCTACCTTCAAAATTCAGGAAAGCTTGACATGTGTGGTTAAATAGCTTCATAGGTTGTCACATATTAGCTTCATAGCTTCAAGTTAATAACTTCATAGTTCGTCACATGTTAATAGCTTTATAGGTTGTCACAAAACAGTCCTGGGAACTGGGTTCTGGTCTGAGAACCTTGGGTATGTTGCTTAACTTCTCTGGTCTCTGTGCCAGTGGCTTCATTTAGAAAAAAGGACAGGGGAAATTGAAGCTTACACCTTGCAACTCAGTGAGCCAAATAGTCAAAAGGTACCTTATAGAAACAAGCTACACGAGTGCCCTTGGGAGTCTGTATTTGCTGTCTTTTTAGCACCTTTCAGCTCTCTGAGATGGCAGGCAGGAATCCTCAGAGTGGGATCCAGGTTTGTAGTTCACTTTGGGAAACTCTTGGGATATTTTAGGCATATTAGAGAATCTCATCAAGCATTGTTTTTCAGTGAAGCCATTTTATTCAAACATTTCACTTCCATTTGCAGTAACATCTTCCACAACATAAATCCACTTTTGGAATTACTTAACAACATTTTCAGAGCCTCTTTTCACTTCTGTTCACATCTTGATAACTGCTGTTTGATAATGCATGTGGCTCAAAGGTAAGAGGCATAACAAGCATTTCTGGAAAGCACAAATTGGGAAAAATGTAATTGTGAGATGCAGGAACAAGTTCTTATGCAAATGGGGAGCATAGTTGACTTGGGGTTAAAATATAAAGTATCAACTGTACTGTGTAAATAAGTGCGTCCTTGGTATTTGTTCCACGTTGGTTTCAGGGAGATGAATTGATTTTGAAAACACCTGGGCTAAATTCTTTTGAAGAATTATGGTGTGTTTTAAAGAGTCTGCTTGTATTTTAAATTTTGAAATATTTTAGCCCACACCTTCTCTAATATTTTAGCCCACACCTTTAGTGAAAATAAAACTGGCAACTTATAGTGTTTATCCCATTAGTATTCAATTATATTTCCCAGATAAACAGCTGGAGGCCATCTCTTCAGTGACAAATGTGTTTGATTTGACTTAATCACCACCACAAGGCACATCATTTACTAACATTTGCTGTAGTACAATTTTAACAAGTAGGGTGATTCACCCTGGGAGGGGAGAGAAAAAGAATACAAAACACTGAGAGACAAAAAGAGCAAAAGGAGAGCATGGAATTAGAGAGATAGCTGCACCTTTAAAAACTTCACCTCCAGATAAGTGTGTTGCACATGGCTGTAACTCCAGAACTCAGGCTGAGGCAGGAGGACTGAAAATTTGAGGCCAGCCTCCTGGCGTCTCAGTAGCTTAGCAAGAGCCTATCTCAAAATAATAATGATAATGATAATAATAATAAGAAGAAGAAGAAGAAGAAGAAGAAGAAGAAAAAAAAGAAGAAGAAGAAGAAGAAGGAGGAGGAAGAGGAAGAGGAAGAGGAAGAAGAGGAGGAGAAAAAGGAGAAGAAGAAGATAGTGGCTGGGGAGGTGGCTCAATGCAAAGGCTTTGGGTGTAACCTGTAATACTGCAAAAGCAAAAGCACAAGCAGAGCAAAACAAAAGAAACAAGACAAAACAAAATCCCCTGAAGCCCCACTTTTATTGATACATATAACCTGATACAGAAACGTGCACAAAGCATAATGGCATAACTTGACAAACTATCCCAATTTTAATTCATCCATGTAATAGCACCCAGGTCAAGAAATGGAGCATATCCACAACCCATAGTCACCTGTGCTGGTCAGAGTTTTCTTGCTGTGACCAGGTTTCTGAGAAAGCCATGTGAGAAGAGAAAAGGCTTATTTTGGCTCATGGTCTCAAGTCATGGTGGGCAAGCTCCTTTGCTTTTAGGCCTATGGTGAGGCAGAAACCTCATAGCAGAGGAAATAAATGCATCCTTCATATTTGTTCACCTCCTGGCAGCCAGGAAAGAGACAGGCAGACAGACAGAAAAACAGAGACAGACAGAGACAGAGACAGAGACAGAGACAAAGACAGACTGGCCAAAGGCGGATCTAGCCTTTAAAGCCACATCCCCAGTCTCTTATTGCCTCTATCAGGGCCCCACACAGCTGTGAACACATTAATGGGTTAATCCACTGCTGATGACATTAACACCCTCACAAACCAATCATCTCTTTAGGTTCCACCTCTGACCATTGGTGCACTGGTGATCAAGTGCTCAACAGTACACAAGTCTTTGGGGCAGGGCACTTGATATTTAGACCGTAGCACCACCTTCTCATGACCCTTCCATACCTTCCTCACATGAAGCAACTGTGGTCCCTCATGATTTTATTTATATAATTTTTTAAGGATCTTGGCAAAATGTCATTTGAGCTGTGCTTAGCCATGCTGAGTCCTTGTTGTGCTTATTGACTAAGCTTTTCACGTCATAGATATTAGGCTTTGCTACTGTGTCCTGGGGTTTAATAGTGGCTGGAAGGGCAGCAGAGAGATAGGATGGGGCCATGAGTCCTTTCCCGAGCATGTCCTAGGAAGCCACAGGAAGCCCTTTTGGCAATTTACCTCTTTGGCATGGAAGCAGGCAGACACCTGATCTGCTTCCTCCCCGAGTTGCTCTCAGGCTTTAATGACATAATGGAAGGGAAAACACTTTGAGCAGGGTGAAATACTGTACAGTTACTACACCCTTGAACCAGTGTGGGGGAGAGACATTGATAGCATAGGGATAACAAAGGGAAGGCAAGTGTCCACATATCTAAACTGAAAGAGCTTCTGACCCTAATGGTTTTAAATGGCCTAAAATGTTTCTCTGAATTTGGATAAATGCCATTAATTTAGCTCTTTAGGGCATGCCCTTAATAAGGCTAGAGTCAGACAGTATTCTCCTTATGATCTAATTGACCTTATTCTGTTCACTGTTCCTATTTCCCCAACTACATCCAGTTTATTAGAAATGTGAACAGTTGGTTATTTGTGAAGTGACTCATAACCTAACAAGTTATTAGATTATTAGGGCAAGAGTTAAAATATTACCTCTTAAGACAGGACTCAATTTACATGAAGGGATTCATATTTTAGGATTTAGGATGTGAAACAGTGGCCTTTCTGCACTTTCCCTACACAGTCTCTGGGACACAGATTGGGACCATTATAGATACTATGTTTGGGCTTGGCTAGGTCATGGTGAGCAAAATAGTCATGCTCCTTACCCAGTAGCATTTTTAATTTCTCAGCAAGCTTCTGTTATATCATTTAATTCCCTGCTTATTTTGCGATGTCTTCATCTCAGTCTGTTATGACTTTGCATGCCTAGTTTAAAGAGACCAGCTGCTGCTTATCAAGGATACATTTTCTAAAACTCTCTTTTTCATTTCAGTGATTGCTCCTCCTTTGAAGGTAAGTGGTGAAACTCCTTCCCACTTGTTCTGCATTCTTGTTCCATTAGGCCTTCTGTTATAATTTTAACTATTATTTATTTGTTGATACAGGCATCTCTTTTCTTGTCCTCAACAGAAGGGAGATGTATTGGTCAGCTTTCTAATTCTGGAGCCCAACTCCCATGACCTAAAAGAGGAGAGGTTTAATTTGGCTCATGGCTTCAAGGGATTTAGTCCACAGTTAGCTGGCTGCAAGGGATAAATATGGTGGATACGATACAGCAAGTGAGTTCATTGAGAACAGTGTTCATAAGAGACTGAAAGAGCAGGACTGAATAAAGCTTTATTGTGCCAGCTGACGGACAGTCTCTAACCAGGAGCCAGAGAAGATATCTGCCCTGATTTTGGTCTCAACTTCTGTTTAAGTACATCTATCCATAGTAACCATTACCTCATTTTTGGGAATTTCACAAGAATGTCATGCAATTATCACAAAGTTTACTTCTCCTAGAAGCTGTTGGACAGCCACATTCCAGACAACCATTGTAATTTAACCTTTAGGCTACTTCCCAATTTGTTCTGTTTGTTCTGTTTCCATTTTATGACTCTGCTCTCCTTTAAGTGTGTTGGTAACTAACCAAGGAGAGGGGGTGAAGAGTGGGGTCAACTACAGCTTAAGTGAACTTAAGTGACTTCTCTTAATATGGAGTTAAAAAAGAAAATGGAGTCTCTCTTGTCCTATTAGATGATGGAATAAAGTTGCTTAGTTCATCGTGGCTGGAAAGCAGAGCACAGGAACAATGTCAGAGAGGAATGGGGTAGGGACCATATACAGTATAGTGCCCAAGGTTATACCTGTAAGACCCCCCAGATACACCGAGAAGCATGCTTCACTAATCTGGTGGGCATTTCTTAATCCAGTCAAGTTGATATCACAATTAAGAGTCACAGGATATATGTACAGTCAAGGTCCTTACTGATGGCTGGATTATGTGCATTGATTTCTATGTTAATTTATGCACTGGGTCACATACTTTTCTCAGAACTTTTGTGAATGTAACTCCTAAGATCAGCCCACAAGTCATAAGAAGTT
Source organism: Chinchilla lanigera (assembly GCF_000276665.1). Classification (NCBI taxonomy): domain Eukaryota; kingdom Metazoa; phylum Chordata; class Mammalia; order Rodentia; family Chinchillidae; genus Chinchilla; species Chinchilla lanigera. The sequence continues at coordinate 11,691,578 of NW_004955456.1, forward strand.
TATTCTAGGGACATTCTGCTAGAAAACATGGGGCCTTTCACTGGCACAGCCTAATGTTGTAAGTTGTGCAGGGTGTGACATCTTCCTACAGCTCCTTGAATGCACTATTAAAGAAGTGTGCCCCTTTCTTTGGTGTTACCTGCCAAGTACCTCGTACTCCTGGACACCCACTAACCCATTCCATCCACTTGGACTAGTTATTTTCTGGAAGTAACAGCTTCTGACCGAGTGTTGAAAAAGAACCCAATTTTAACATGGCAACGTAGAGTTAGGGGGACTCTCTTGGCCTCAAAAATGAACATTCTTGTAGGAAAGAGTTGCTAAGGTTTATGATCATACATCTCTTGAACGGGATAGCAAATAGCAGAAAAAGAGAAGAAGGAATGATTGTGACAGCTAATCATTATTTTGTGTGTTTTCTTTTTCAAGACAGGATCTTACTAAGTAGTCCAGGCTATCCTTGAACTTGCTTTGTAGCTGAAGTTTGCCCTTAATTTTGCAATCCTTTTGCCTCAGCCTCCGAAGTGTTAATTGATTTTGGTAGTAGGGATCTTCCTATTTAACTACATATCCAGCTCTTTGTTTGATATTTTACTTTGAAACAGGGTCTTGCAAAGTCAGTAAGTTGCCCAGGTTGGGATCAAACTTGCAATCCTCCTCCTCTGCCTTCCTGGCATTCATCACCATGCCTGGCTTTGTGATGATTAATTTTGATTGTCAACTTGATCAGCTTGAGAGATGCATAGGAGATTAATAAAGCACACTTGTTTTTGGGTGCCTTTTAGGGGCAGGACCTTGGGAAGCATATCTGAGTCCTGGCTCCTTCCTTTCTGACTCTTTCTGGCCCACTTTTTCATGGCTGCTATGAGTTGTGCAGCATTCATCCACCATGATACTACTACCTTGGAGCCAGCTGACCATGGACTAAGACCTAAGAAACTGTGAGCTGAAATTAACCTTTTCCTCCTTTAAATTGTGAATGTCAGGTATTTTGTCTCAGTAACAACAAGCTGACTAATACAGGTATGTGTCTACCATCATCCCATGGGAGCCATTGCTTGTGTTTTCCTCCTGGTCCTATTTGCCTCATAGTGCAAAATATCCTCAATTCTACCTAGAAAGATGTTGACAATTTGTCTTGTTTTTTCCTTGGTGTTATGAATTTTATTTTTTTTTTCTGTGTTTTTAAAGACATTTTAATTAAAAGTTGAGAAAGGTTGTTTCAGGACTGCTAAGGAAAATATATTTAAAATTAAAAGCTGAACATAGCCCATTACTGCTTATTGTTATAGTCATCCTATACGTAATTTTCTTTCAACCTGTCTTCTTCTCCACATAATAAAGTTCTTTGTTTTCTCCCATCACAAATATTATTTCCATTAAATACTTTACACCTTTTCTATTTCTATTTAAATATAATTGCAAGGAAACTTTTTCAGTGAGTCTAATATTGTTTTGTAATTAAAACTATTTAAATAGGTCAAAGGGTGTGTGCTTTTTGTTCTTGATATATTTGAACCTACAACTCTGTTTTAAACCCTGGTTGTAGGTAAATTGGAGCTGTACGCTGGGATTCATTTCTCTCATCTGAATCTCTACTTTTTGTTATACTTTTAAGTTCTGGATATTTAATTATTTTTCTTCTTTCCCTCTAATCTTTCACGTCAAAATGACACAGTATGATATTTAAATTACCTATTTCGGGTACATTTTATTCTTTTAATGTGTGATCAAGTACAATAAGTTAAAAATTACAGTCAGCTCTCTGTATCAGTGGGATCCACATCCACAGTCAATCAAGCACTGATTGAAAATATTTGAAAAAAATTTTATCTGTACTGAACACGTACAGGCTTTTTTTGCAGGGGGTTATTATTCCCTACATAGTATAGTATAAAATCTCTTCACATAGCACTTACATTGTATTAGTTATTATATGTAATTTAAGGGTGATTTAAAATAATGGGAGAATGCCAGTAGGTTATATGCAAATACAATGCTATTTCATATATGAGCCTTAAGCAAAATCTGTACATTTTGGTATCCACAGAGGTTTTGGCACTAATCCCATGTGCATACTAAAGGGTAACTGACTACTGGGAGAGTCATCTTTAATAAGTGATGTTGAAAGGTCCTGGACTTCTCCTCTGTTTGCCCTTATTCCATAGAAGTTTCTCCCATCCCCCAGTGTTCAGTGACCTCCATGTGTTAAACCCTGAGGTTGTAACTCTAACCAATCTCTCGTCAGTTCCACTCCTGCATATCCAGCCATCTGGTTATGTCCTGTACTAAGTCCAAGAAGCACCTCCCAATTAAAGACAACCAAACAGAACTCTTGATTCTTTCTTTCCCACCCAAATTCTTTCAAGTTTATATCTTCCATATTCTCATCTCAGTAACCCCAGTTTACCAGTTGTCTAGTCAAAAACTTTAGAGCCATCCCAGACTCTTCTCTGTCACATTACATGCAGTCCATCAAGACATGCTGCCAGCTCTAACTTCCAAATACATCCCGAATCTGTCCCCTGCCCACCACCTCCTGTTCTGCACCTCTGATTTTCTATCTCTGTCATCACATCTTGACTTCTTTTCTCTATCTTTTTTGTGGGGACAGTTGGTGAGTAGTGGTGATTGTACTCAAGGTCTTCGTGCTAATCCATATCCCTAGACCTTTCATGATGTTGTTGATGACGATGATGAAGATAATTTTATTTTGAGACAGGGTCTCTCCAAGTCACTAAGTTGCTGAGGCTGGGCTCTAACTTGCCATCCTTCTGCCTGAGCCTCACACAGTGCTTGGATTATAGGCATGCACTACCATGCCTAGATCTGATTTGTTTTCTTATTTCTCTTGAGTCCCTGCAGTCCCCTGAGCCCCTTCCCTTCCTCTCACAGCAACCAGAATGATCCGTCTATCCACAATGCAAACCAGGTCACATCCCTCCTCTGTTCTGCACAGTCTCCTAGGTCCCCATCTCACTCAGAACGAGATGCAAGGCCCTCTTGCATTGTGAGCTCGTGCCCATGGCTCCTCCTCTCTCCTGCCTCTGCCCCTTCTTACCGTTCTCGGTGCAACTGGAACATTTTCCCACCAACCTCTGCATGGCTCAGCCCCTCGTTCCCTTACATCTGTGTAAATATCACTTACCAGCATACAGTCCTGGAACTTTTGTCATGGCATCTCCATGTCTATTTTTGTGCCAGTATCATGTTTTTGTCACTATAGGTTTGTGGTAGAATGTGAAACCTGGTATTGTGATACCTCCCTTTTGCTCTTTATGCTCCGGATTGCTTGGGCTGCTTTGGGTCTCTTTTGGTTTTGTATGAATTTTAGAATTTTATTTTAGGTCTGTGAGAAATGTTGCTGCTATTTTAATAAAGATTGTATTAAATCTACAGGTAGTTTTTGGTCGGAAATTCCACAAAGACTAAAAATAGAAATTCTGATTGACTCAATTATACTTTTCCTGGGTATATTCCTGAAAAAAAAAAAAAGACATCATACTATAACAATATATGGATGCCCACGTGTATAACCGTGCAATTCGCAATAGCAAAGGTCTGGAAGTAGGCTAGATACCTGTCAATAGACAAATAGGTAAAGAAAATATTGCATATGTGCATAATGGAATATTATTTACCCATAAAGAAGAAATTAAATCATGTCATTTGCAGAAAAATGGACCATAATGTAAACAAAGTAAGAGATACAGAAATTTAAATATTGCATGGTTTCTCTTATAGGAGCAACCTGAAATATAAATCAATAAAAGACTAAGAAAATAAAGAAGAGAAGGCAGGAAACAGGAATGAAGGTTTTAGAGATGGGGAAGGGGATTGTGGTGGGGGGGCAGTAAGGGAAAAGGCTGTAAAACAATAAAAAAATTATCAAAATACGTTATCTGTGTGTACCAATTTCCACAAAAGGACATCACAATTCTGTGTTGCAAACATACACCAGTAAAAGATTAAGAAAAACACATCTCACTTAATCAGCAAAGCAATAACTATCCTATTAAAATAACACCCTCAAGCACCCAACCCTTTGACCTCACTTCACGTTTTTGCATAGCACATGATACATTATATATTTACTGGTTTATGTGCTTTTCGTCACTACCATTGTTTTGCTCTCTGCTACATCTTTAGTGCTTAAAACAGTTTCAGGCTCAATTTAGCCGACCAATGTATGAATGAATGAATTAACCTATGAATATATGAGTGAATGAATGAATGTATGAATGAATGTATGAATGAATGGATTCTAATACTCTAGACTTGTGCTTCTCAGTTCATTAACTGTCTTCACTCTGGTTAGCAGTTTGCAAAGTATTTTTCCACTATAGAACATTCACTCCAGACAGACTTATAAGAAGGCTAATGACGCACGACAGAGTTAACTGGAGCGGCTTGATTCATTGGGAGGGTAAGAATGAGGGCAGAGCAGCACTCCTCCGTCTCTAAGCTCCTTCAGCTCTTCCTCTCCCTATGAAAACACAAGGATGTTTGAAAATCGTAAGTGCAAACATTGTCTCAGTCAATCCCTATAACTATCAAAGAAGACAGATGTAATTACCCCCATTTCATAGATGGGGTAAATAATAAAATGGGTAAGGCTGGCCAGAGTGATGTGGTAAAGAAGCTGAGCCAGACGCCAATCAAGCCTTGCTAACTCCAAATCTAAGACTTGTCCCTCCGTTTTCCTATCTCTCTTCCCAATTAATTTGTTCTTGGCATCCTCTTTTCTTTTCATATCTGCCTTTCCATTTACACTGTTTGCACTGCCAGGCTATGGGGCTTTTCGTTTAGGGACTTCTCTGGCCAGAATCCTGGGAATTACTTTCATTTGTTTGCTGAGGTCTCTTTATAGATCTGGGAAATATTTTCTCAATGATTTCCTTAATTATGATTTCAAGGCTACTTACCTTTCTTATTCCTCTAGGGACCTATATTATTTGTGGTGGATGATGTTGATCTATTTTTAGGACCAGTCTGTTGTTTTGAGAGGGAAACCATCATAGAGATACCCCCTTTATCTATGCTTTTGCTTTTTTTTGGTTCCTGTGATCCTCACTGAACCGTGGTCTGAAAATGTTAAATGGAAAACTCTAGAAACAAAAGACTCATATGTTTTAAATTGTGCCTGGTTTTGAAAATCATGATGAAATCTTGCTCTGTCTCGCTCCCTTCCAACAAGATGTAAAATATTGCTTTGTCTAGCATATCCATCCCATATACACTACCTACACATTAGTCACTTAGGAGCTCTCTTGGTTCTCAGATTGATGTGGTGGCTCGTGTTCAAATAGCCCTTATTTTACTTAACAAGGCTTCAAACTGGCAATTTGGATGTGCCATAGAGAAGCTGCGAAGGGATTCTTTAAGTAAAAGATGAAAACTTAGCATAGCTGCATGTATGAGAAAACACAGTGCATAGGGTTTGGTCTGGGTATTAGTCACTGACACAAAATACCTGATACCTGCAACTTAAAGGAGGAGAAGTTTATTGGTTCAGTCCAAAGTCAGCCGGCTCCCAGGCAGCATGGTGGAAGGGCTAGGGAGAGAACAGTGGCTCATCTCATGGCAACATGGAAGCAGAGGGAAAAAGTAGAAACCAGGGACAAGAATAAATTCTTCCGGGTGCTGCCACCAGTGACTTACCTCCTCCAACCTAGTCTCACCTCTCAAAGACACATTCAGCTGCTGAACTCATCTGTGGATGAGTCTGTGGGTGGAGATAGCACCTGCCTGAAGCAATCACTTTCCACACCCATGAGACTTTTAGGGCACATTTCAGATCTAAATTGTAACAGTCCTATCTGTGGTTCCAGGCACCCACTAAGGACCTTTGAACTTATCCTCTTCAAATAAGTATGTGTATGTGTTTGGGGGCTATTATAATTGGTTTTTACATTACAGATTTCTTTCTTCTCTGCATTCTTTATTCTTTCCTTGACCAAAGACATAGGCTGGGAATCTGGACTTTGACCACTGCTTCTACTGACCAACCTCTTGGGATGAGTCCACTTGTGTATGTATTGTACATGTAGGCAGATGACAGTTCAGCTGTAAAATATCAACTGTAAGCTATGAAAATTTCCCTTTTTTGTTCAAATCAGAGTTTTTCCTAGATTCTGAAGTTTTTAAAAATTTCTTTCAATTGACAAATAAAAATTATCTGCATTTATGGTGTACGGTACAGTGTTTTGATTTATGTATGTGTTTTGCAATCCACTACAAAGCTATAGTAGTCAAAACAACATGGTACCTGTGCAGTTGATTCTTTTGTCTAGGAATTACAGCTTTTATAAGTTTCTCATGCTATTTTCTGTAGTGTATGGCTTTCATAGTGTTTCCATGATTCTTTTCATAGTTTTTGCCTCTAAAAATATCCATAGCCTGCAAAGCTGCACTCTCTTTGTGGATATGCTGAGAAGAAAATCTATCTTAAACTTACCAACACAGGATCACACAGTTTAGGGGCCTAAATATTTAAACAAATTTAAATTGATAAATCATAAACTTGAGATGATTTTTTTTTTAAAAAAGAGCCTGATTGGTGTCTGACTATGAAGTTTTCAATTTCTCCAACATTCTATTATATAAAATTTCATATATGCAGCCCAGTTGAAAGAATGTTACAGTGAGCACCCATTGCCCACCACTTAGATTTAACATAAACATGTTGATCTGTTTATTTGTTGAGTTAATTATCAGATGAGATCGGGAGTGTTCAGAGTGGTATGGCCATAGACTTGTTGAGTTAGTTATCAGTCCATACTCTAGATGAATTTTTATGTAATAGCACTGACTATTTAAAAGAAGAGGAATTTAGGAATTCTTTGAACTTATGAATTCTTTTCTCTGAACTTCAAATTATCCTCCTCTATAGAGTAAGTGTCTGGAATTGACAGAGGTATTCTATCTGTATTTCAAGGAGCCCTTCAGTTCTGTAGAAGGGTCTGTCATGAGAGGAATGTAGTTCTGTGCAGGAGTTCACATTACACAAAGCTCCTAGCTGGGCACTAGATGGAGAATGTTAAAGGGTGGGGTCCATGTGGGGAAGGTAGGCTCCAGGGCCTTCTGCAGTGTCCATCAGGAAAGCTAGCTTGAATTGTTTCAGATTTTGGGTTTTCCTGTGTCTTAGTCCATGTTCCATTGCTAGAAATAAAAACCACAGACTGAGTAATTTATAAGGAATAAAGATTTATCTATATCAGGGTTCTGCAGGTGGTTGCCATTGGTCAGGTCCTTTCTGCTGGTGGGGACTTGAGATCTCTGCAGGATCTCAAGGTGGCCCAGGACATCACATTGTGAGAGGGATGCATGTAAGATACAGACCCAAAATGGCTGTTGTAACAGGGCAATTACTGAGATAACCCATTAATCAATTACCATTAAAGAATTAAGCAATTCATGAGAGTGATGCCCTCATAACCTAATCATCTGTTAAGAGTCCTACTCTTAATACTTTAAAATGGGGACTAAATTTCAAGATTAGTTTTGGTGGGAACATTTAAGCCATAACATCACATGTTTGCAAGGGGTGATGGTGCAACTATATATGTTCTAAAAATTCTTGGATAGCATACTTTTAAAATTATTTTCCAGCTCAGAATGGCTGTGTTTGGCCTTCCTAGCTAGCTAAAAAACTTTTCGAGAGGATGAACAGACACTCATATTTGAGACCCTTGTATGTGCCAGGCATTTTGCCAGATCTTTTTCCTTGTTATTGCATTTACTTCTCATAACAACCCTATAAGACAGGGATTGTTAACCTTACTTTACAGTGCAAAAATCCAGGGCTTAGAAAGTTGACTCACTCAAAATCTCTTGGCCTGTGGTAAGAGGAGTTCAGTGTATAGTGATACACTGAACCTTCCTTTCAAAACAAGAAGGGCTTTATCTGTTGGCATACTTTACTTTATTTGTTGACAATACTTTCTTAAGGTAGGTCATGGAACTTGTGGTCAAGAAATCTTCTGTGTTTCTGCACCAGGAGGTTGAAAACAGAGTTCTCCTTTTAGCCACTAGGTTGTTATAACCAAAGACTAAGGTAGGAAAATCTGAGACTGAGAATTGCTGTTGAAACAAAATAGAGCAGGGATAGGAGTGAGAATCAGGTCAGAGCAAACTTATGTGATTTTGTTGTTGCTCTTGAGGTCTTTGTTATCTTTATTTTTTATTTCTAGCATCCAATCCTATTTCCTGTATTAGAGGGCCCGCTCATTAATGTGATGTTGGAAGAATGTCGTGTACTACTTTCAGAAAAGAGATCTTTCATCTTGACTCTTTGTTGGCAATATTGTGACCTATGACCTTTAATCAGCAAATCTGATGTCTTTTCACGGGTCTTTATCTCTAGAAACAAGTGAAACAGAGGTAAGGATCAGTTAGAATTGATGCTGTAAAGCATTTGCAGAGGTGTCTAATGGTAGTTACCATGATGATCTTGCTTATCAGTGGTGTTTTGATCATGTCATCCTATTCAAAGATGGTTGTTTTACATGTTTCTTGATCCTCAAGCACACGGGTTTCTTTCCATTTTAGTAGGTAAGACAGATGCTGTCTCTATCTTGTTATAATGCAGAATTTCTGGGGTTGCTATGCTCTGCTGTGCAAAGTAGAGAGAATATCCACTTACTTACTCTGTGTTTTACTTTTTCCTCTGAAACCAGCACATTTTTATTCTACTTTCTCAGGCTCCTTTGTATCAGTCAGGTTGATTAGTTTACACTGCATTAACAAACAAACCCAAATCCCAGTGACCAAAAACAACAGAATTGAATTGCTCCTTCACTACATGTCCTTTGTACATTAGCAGTATTTCTCTGTTCACCATAATCAGCCAACAACCCAAACAGGGAGAATATCTACCGTCTTGAATATTACAGGTTATTGTGGAAGATGGACAGAGGTCCTGGGTGTGTTTCATCAGGAAGTAAGTGCTCAGCCTGAAATTGGTACTTATTGCTTTTATTTCCATTTCAGTGGTGAAATCTATTTATGTAACTCCATTCAGACATGAGAGATCCAGAAATACAATCCTACTGCATGCTCAGAAGGCAGAGTCCTGGAAGAATTTTTGAAACATAACATTTGTGGAAATCCCATCAGCTTCTGGTCCTGTGTCCTATCTTTAAAGCCCAGGCCAGTTCCTACATCATTCTTCATTTTTCTCTTTTGTACTCAATTCTCCACACATGAACTTGAGTAAAGTCTCTCTGCCAAAATTGCAATCTTAATATAGTACAATTATGCTACAAAACAATGCTTTATTCCTTGGTGCCTTAGACAAATTCATTTTCCCAATCCACTGCATTCACAGAATTTCAAATTCTCCCCAAAGAATCCAACTGACTTCTCAGAATTTTGAAAAGTAACATAGACTTTAGTGAAGAATTTGTAGGAATAGTAGAGGAACACATCACTGAGGTATCTCCCATTTCATAGTTTGATCTCCCACTTCATAGTTACTAGGTCTCTGATTTTTAAAAGATTCCTAGTATCCACTGGGATGCTATGATTTATTTTTGCAACAATATTGTGGTGGAAGTGAGGTATATAATTTCTGAACATGATTTCAAAGAAGTGGATGTGCTACTCCAGTGGTTTTTTTTTTTTTTTTCATTTTCCACCAGCTAAAACAAAAAAACTCAATCCCCTAGAATTTAGTAAGTCCACATGACAGAAGGTTCCACAGTCACTCTGTCTTAGTTACTTTTCTCATTGCTGAGACAAAATAGCCAACAAGGGACAAAAGATTTACTTAGCTTACAGTTTGTAGAGGTTTCAGTTCATAGTTGACTTGTTCCAGGGCAGGGTGATATGGCAGAGGGGGAAAGAGTTCATGGCAGGCAGAAGACAGTAAAAGCAAGCCAGAGAAAAGACATGACCACAGCTCTTTCTGTCCCTTATATGTTACCCGGCCTACGCACCTTCAGGTTGGGTAGCACTCAAACCCTTTATACTAGCACTGCACTGTAAATCAGTCCAAACATCACAAACCCTGGACCAAGCCACCTCCAAATAGCCCGATCTATGACTGCATGAGGCTTTGAGGGAACATATAAACACAAGCCATAACTTTCTGCCTTGAACCTTGGAAAGACTCATGTACATCCCTTTATACAAAAAGCATTTAGTCCATCTCTAAAGTTGCTAAAGTCCTAACAGTTTCAGCATTGCTGAAAAGTCCAAGTCCCAAGTCTACTCTGAGATTTAAGGCAAACTCTTAGCTTCAAGTCCCTGTACAAATGAAAAGAAAGTTAAACACTTCCAGCATACAATGGCACAAACGAGACATTTCCATTCCAAAGGTACAAAGAAAGGGGAGTGGAAAAGAATGGGAACAAAGCAAGTCCAAAATCCAGCAGGGAAAACATTAAGTCCCATAGTTCCATGTCCAGCATGCAAGGCAATCTATGGCAAGATGTCAATTCCAAAGGGCTTGGGTACCCTGGCCTTATGGCACTGCTGGTAGTCGCAGCTTCCATGGCTTCTCTCTTGGGCCAGTTCTGCTCCCTCCTTGCAGTTTCCTAAGATGATCCACATTTCTGAATTCTCCAAATTTCTGGAGTCTCCAATCCACCTTTGGCTTCATACTCACAGCTTTACACACTGCCCTTTCAGGAGCACACTGTCTGGCCTCCCAAGCCTTCTTCTGAAATCTGAGTGGAAACCTGCCTGACCCCACAACTTTTACATTCTGCCTGCACCTAAAACCAGCACCACATGGATGATGCCAAGGTCTGCTGCCAGCTGGGGCAGTAGTCAGGCTTCCTTCTCTCTTGGTGGTAGGGGTTGAGTGCCTATGCACCAAATCCCAAGGAACAGCCTCCCTCGGCCACTGCTGCTCTGGATGATGGTAGTCTAGGGCTCTCTTCTCAAAGCAAAGTCTTTTACTTGTGTGCAATTTTGAGGCTCCTAAGGGTGGAGTCCTGCTGCTGCTTGTGATGTCCTCAGGCCATCTTTTCTATTTTTCTTTTCCTTCTCAGCAATCAAGATCTCCTTTGCTATATATTTGCAGTCTGCTGCTTTCCTGGAGGTTTCTTTCTGGCCAAACTCCCAACATTTTAAATCATTCTGCTGGGCTCTCTGTTTATTCTCAGTATAAATCTGGCTAAAATCCCCCAAAAGTAACCATGCCTCTATCTCAACATTAGACCTTCTTGAAATTTTTTCTACCAGATTAATTAGTCCATAGTCCTTAACCTCAGTCTGAGGCAAATTCTCTGGAGAAGAGTGAAATGTGGACAAACTTTCTGCAAAGCATAACACACATCACCTGGAGTCCAATGACCAATGTGTAGTCCTTCTTCCCAACAAAAGCCTCCGCAGTCTGGTCTTTACCAGTAGCATTTCTATCAGCCTTCTGGGTTTCTGAGTTCTGATCAGGATCTCCCATCAAGTACACCTCAGGCATTCCAGGGTGCATTTGCAGTTAGCATCGTTGAACTTGTCCAAACTCTTCCCACAAGCCAGTCCCAAAGAGTCATGAACCACATGGTCAGGTAGAGTCATAGCAATGACCCCACTTCTCTGATACCAAATTCTGTAATTCTTACTTTTCTCATTACTGAGACAAACTACCCAGCACCCACTTGTACAGAGTGAGAAGTTTACTCAGCTCACAGTTTGAGGAGGTTTCAGTTCATAGTTGGCTGACTCCAAGGCAGGGTGGCATGGCAGAAGGGGATCACAGAGAAGAAACAGTTCATGATTGGCAGAAGACAGCAAAAAGCAAGTAAGAAACAAGACATGACAACAGCTCTTTCTGTCCCTTATATCTTACCCAGGATACCCACCTTCAGGGAGGGTAGCACTTACACCTTTAATATTAACCTCACATCATGAGTCAATTCCAGCACCACATTCTTGATCCCAGCAGCACAAACCCCAGATCCAGCCACCTCTAGAAGCTCTCACCCATGGTTGCATGTGGCTTTGGAGGGGGGGCATTTAGGTATAAACCATAACAGACCCATAATCACCATGTTGAGAGAAGCTATACATTCACTAGGAAGTCTGTAGAGAATTTCATATAAGTGAGAGATTACTCAACACTAAACTTTTGGGATTTGTTTTAGTAGTTGACATTATCTCAGCAGACATAGGGATTTCTATCACGTTCAAAACAGACAATAATTTAATCTCTCTCAGTAGTTTTTATTCTCCCAAGTCTGTCTTTGGCAAAACTAGTGGTATTCTTCCCTTCCACTCTTACCCTTTCCTAAGTAACACATAATTTACCTTTTTTTACTTCCTTTCTTTTCTTTCTTCTTTTAGGGCTATAACCCTCCAACCAAAATCTTGTTCCTCTGACCAATCTTTTAATTAGATCTATTCTGTCACAGTTTCTGACCCTGAACTATATTCCTATAGTCCTGAAGGAATTCAGAAGATAAGTTTAACAGAACCCTTTATTTGAAGAAAGTTGAGAAATAATTTTTAATTCCTTGAACTTGCTTTTAGGGTTTTAATTTCTGTTCTAAATTGATCATCAACTCTTTTTTCCTAATACATGACCTGCTGGACACATTTAATGTTATCCATCTTGTTACATACATATCCACTGATATGGAAAAGCATTGTAGGGCCATGGACAGACCAGGAAACTAGAAGACCTAGGCACTAATTCTAACTCAGTCTATCAGCACTGCATGACCATTGGTAGATTAATTCTCTTTTCTGGATATCAGTTTTCCAATTTTGGACCAAGAGAGTAACCCTGGAAAGACCAATAAAACTCTTTCTATTCCTGTTCTTATATACATCTTCACTGGTTCTGTTCTTTATGGTGTGGATGAGACTGAGGATTCTTTCCAAAAAAAACAAATGGACAGGGGCTGGGGATTTAGCTCAGTGGCACAGCATCTGCCTGGCAAGTGTGAGGTCATGAGTTTGATTCCTGGTACTGGAAAATAAACAAACAAAAAATCTAAAAACCAAATAGACAGAATTCTAGACTCAAACTCAACATACAGACTCATAGAGTATCATTATTTTGATTCATGTCAGTTCCATTGCCTTAAGGGAAGTGTGTAAGCACCTTTTTTGTTATTTGTTTGCTTTAATTCATTGGATTTTTCAGGTGTCTTTGAAAAACAAAACTATAAACCTCATCTTTATATATTTTCTCCTCCTCCCTAACATTTATTGGCCCTTAGTGCCAAAATGACAGGCTGGTTACATTGAAAGCTTTATTAATTTTAACATGTTTGTTGATGAGTGACTGATACTGATAATAAATGGGGCTTTCTGAGATAATGGAATGAATGAGATTGAAAAAAATCATAGTAAAAAAACTCAGGAAGCTTCTAAGGAAAAAGTTACTGTCTCAACTGGGCTCTGTGCTCTTGCCTGTGGGAGACACTATAGGGGGAATCTTAAAGACATTCAAGAGACAGAGCCTCCTGAGCATGGCCGGCATCAATGAGACACCTACAGCTAAAATCTCATTTCACAGCTCAATAAAAATTAAACATAAAAGACTTTTCTTGCTTCATGGAAATGGAAATACATGCAGTTGTGAGTTGAGCAGGGCTACCACTAGTATTTGAATTACTAACTTCCAGGTCTACCTTGCTTTTTGAGTTATAGTCCACAGATCACATTGAAGGTAATTGCTCATCACATTTGCCTGAGATTACACATGCATCTGCCTGGAGTCTCAAAGCCTTGTCAATGTGATCTCACAAAGTCTTCTCACCAGTAGGATCCTGACCCTGCATGCAGTCACTGACTCTGGTATTTAGGCCTTGCGATCTCAGAGCAAAGATCCTGTAGACATTGCTTGGCTTTGTAGGGCTCTGCTAAAGTTGGACTTGAGTTGAAATACAAAGGAGAGGAGGAAGTAGAGACTTGTTCCTTCCTGTCAATTTCTCTGTTTCTTGTAGACTTCTTGTGGACCATCTATGTTTCCTGTGGCCTTCCTGTGCATTTCCTGTGGAGTTCTCTAGGCTTCCTGTGGGCCTCCTGGGAGTTTCCTGTGGACTTCCTGTGGACCTTTTGTGTGTTTCCTGTGGATTTCTGTGTTGGCTGTGGACTTCCTGTGGACTTCCTATCTCCTGCCTATGACTTCCTGTGATTTCTATTCCAGCCATTGTCACCTAAGCAACTCTATTCTATCCCAGCAGTGGCAGTTCCTTTCTGTGGTAGCGGCTGAATCCAGTTTGCAGTTTCTCCAGTGCTTGCCACTGAGCTTCATTATGCCACCTGATGCCAGCATCAGCCAGTCATTCTCCTGTTCTAACCCCATAGACCTTCCCGAAATTTTTCTAAGTCTTAATAATTCTGGCTTCTTATTATTGTTCCTGTAACCTAGGGGTGATAAGTGCTTCTTTTACTTGCTTGCTCCATGAAAACTTCTAGTTACTTAGACAACTCTATACTTATTTTAAAAATTATTTTTATTAAGTTCTTTCACTGCAAATAACTTTTGTGATTTCTTATTCCTGAATGGACCTGACTGACATGTTACCCTTAAGAGCCTAGTTTACAAATTCCTATTTTTCAATACATTTATGCAAACATGCATGTTGAGTTAGAGTTTCTGAATTTATTTGTACATAAATTGAGCTGTGTTCTTCACTGAATGTTTTGCAAATTTTTTTCTTTGCTCATCTGGCTTTAAATATAATAAATAAGAAATAATAAAATAATTAAAATAATGCACATATCAGTGCCTATGGGGCTTCTTTATAATTGTTCATGTGTGCATAGTGTTTCATTTGTTTAATGATGTCCATTCCTAGACTTTTTTGCTATTTCTTTTTTGCAATTATAGGAAAATGTAAATATATACAAACACACACAAGAGACTCTTAGGTGCATCTTCAAGATAGATTCTTAGTACAGAAACAATTTATATAGCATATACATTTAAAAGCACTTTTTTTGCTTCCAGTGTACCCCTCCCAAAGACTTTATTATCTGACATTACTACCAACAATGTAAGCTTATGCTCTTCTATTCTCATTCTTTTATGAATTCCTAAAAGTTCTGCCTTTTTAATATTCTAGCAATAATATTAGTTTTGTTTCCTCCTGGGTATAAGGAGTGAGCAAAGCAAGTTCTTCCCTGTCATATTGACTTGGTTTCCTCAAGTATCAGTTCTCTTCATTGACCTTGATGGTCCCCTTTGAATGACTCTTAAAATAGTCTCTTGCTAATCATCTTGCTTCTAATCTTTAAATTTTTTTCTGGGATAGGTAAATGTTTTTACCCTTGTAAGAGAGTTTCTTTCTCCTTGAAGGATGCAGTCTTATAAGAAGCATTCAAGAAGAAAATGTGGCAAAGGCATTAATAATAACCATAATAAAAAGAGCCAACATTTATTGAGCACTTATATGCTTCACATCAGGTTAAGTGTTTTTATATTGCATATATAACTTAACACTAACACTAACAACCTTATTTTATAGATTAGCAAATAGAAGTTTAGAATAATTAAGTTACTCATCCAAACCACACAGCTGGCAAGTGTCAGACCCAGAATTTACATGTGAGCAGTCAGACTTCTTTGAACTAATTAATCATGAGTTTACTAATCTATGTATGCACTGATGAACACTTAGTGTTAGAGACAGCCCCTACGATCCCTGTCTATTGGCATATTTCAGAAGAAGTCTTTCTATGCAAATAGGGCATGTGACTAGTGAATAGTTAGTTGGTTGCATATAACTTATGTAAACAATAAGATATTTTAAAATAACAGGGTGCAGCTCCAAGTGTGTATCATAAAAGATACCGTGTCTTTTGTCTTGGTCTCTCTAGGAGCAACATCACATTAGCTACCAGCTAATGTGAGTGAATTATCTTGGAAGGCTCAGTCAAACGTTCTGATGACTTTAGCTTCAGGCTGATACCTTGACAGCCATCTAATGAAACAACAACCAGAACCACCCAGGAGAGCTGCTCCTGATTTCTCTCTCATAAAAGTTGATTTTATGAATTAACTTTAGCTTAAGACAATTAATTTTTTATTGTCTTATGCTGCTGAACTTTGGAACTATTTGTTACACAGTGCACAGCAATAGATAACTGCTGTATTTACTAAACTGTAGCCATTATTTTGGGTGCTAGGGATGTAGCAGTCAATAAAATAGACAAGATTCCTGATCTCATGACACTCTAAGTTCTCTGAAGGAAAAGCTTAATAATCCAACAAATAAATAGGAAAATATTTTAGGTTTCTACAGATAGTTCAAATAGAGTGAGATGATGAAGTCACTTAGTTTGAGGTACTAATATTTAGTTTGCAATCAGAAAGTTAATGGTGGCACGAAGGTAAAGCTGAGAGAGAGAGAGAGCGATGAG
>NW_004955456.1:11707997-11723403 GCF_000276665.1 Chinchilla lanigera
GAGAGAGAGAGAGAGAGAGAGAGAGAGAGAGAGAGAGAGAGAGAGAGAGAGAGAAAGAAAGAACTAGCATAAAAGCCCTGGGGAGAGAAGGAACTGGGTCATGTGCTTGGACTGTAGAAGCTGTGAGTAGCAGAGTAGAAACGGTCTGAGAGGAAGAAGAGGCTGGATCACATTGGGCTAGCATTGGCAAGAGTTGGTTTTATCAGAACTCACTTATTAAGATAAATGAGTAATGCCATTAGATTTAATTATTTTGTGCTAAGGCTTACACTCCTATATTTAATTTTTCTATGTTTTTATTAGTACATGTTGGTTACACAGGTTAATGGGTTTCATTTTGGCTGATTCATACATGCACGCAACATACTTTAACCATTTCCTGCCATCACATCCCCCTTTGTCCCACTGTACCCTCTAGTTTCACATTTTTGGGGGATTTCAGTGTGTGTAATTATTTTGATCATATTCACCCCTGCCCTTACACTCCATACCTCTCATTTCACTTCTCTTATCTAATACTTTAAAGGAGAACATTGCAAATTAAGCACGGAGAATGGATTGCAGGTAGATATGCTGTGCATGGATATTTTGCTAATGGATACAAAGAGTGAGATAAAGAGAAAAATGGCAGACTCTGGAATATTAGATTTTTGATGTGAGCAGCTGAGTACATAGCCACATCACCTTCTGAAGGGTGACAAGTGGGAGGAGCAGGCTTGTAGGCAGATATAAGTGTTTTGTTTGGCCAAGTTAAATTTAAAATGCCCATTTAGCTAACCAGTGATGACCCAGAGTTTTTAGGCAAAGTCAGGGCTGGAGCTGGAGATCTCCGAGGTGGTATTTTGAATCAGTCTTCCCTGCTGTGTACTGGGACTCAAAGGAATAGTCAAAGCCTTCTTGAAGAGCAACCTCTAGTCACAGACAGACAAAACTGAGTCAGAGCATGGCTGAGGGATTTGCATAAAAAATTACTGCTATCACCCAACCTGTAACCAGTAGCTTCCTGAGTTTCATTTATGTGAACGTTCAGTGTAGTTATTCAACATCTACTCTAAGCTAGGTTCTCTGCCAAGAGTTTTCATGTAGTTTACTTATTCCTACATGTATTTTTTCTACTTCAGTGCATACTCTCCAAAGCACAAATTCTCCTCCAGGATGGGTCTCCCCTAGAGCTCATGGACCAATATTGACAAGTGCATTTGATATGACATCCTGCGTGCTTTTGCAGCAGGGCACCTTATCTATGTAAAGCAAGGGCCCGGCACTTCCCAGAGTGGAGTGTGTCTGCACATGCTATGACTTCAAAGGGAGCATTCTTTAAACAGTACATGTGAACACAACCTTGGAACTAGTCAGAAAAAATATGTGGCTTTAAGGTGTATTCTTTACAAAGGACTCACTCCGTGCAATGAACACATAAGCCAGACTCCTCAACCCCTTGTAACTTCCTCCTTCCCTCCCTCCCATATTCTTCTTTCTGTCCCATTTTCCTACAAATACCTATCTAGTCGCCAGCACTATGCTGGTATTGTGAATGTAACAATAGCTAATAAGAGTAGTCTTATCTTTCAACTTGGTCACCTAATTCCAGGGCATGAAGTCATCAACTCCCAGAGGGCACAGATTTGGTTTTGTGTTCTCATGGTAAAATATGAGCAGCATCCACATCGCCATTGAAACCACTCAAAAGTGTGTATTCCGTGGCATGTAGTACATGCACAGTGTTGTGTAAATACCATTATAAAGCTCCAAACTGTTTTCATTGCTCCCAAAGGAGACTCTGTGTCTACTAAACACATTCCTTTCTTCTCCCAGCCCCTGGTAACCACTAACTTGTTTTCCATGTACCCTATGGGTTTGCCTATTTTTGAAATTTCCAGTAAGTGAAGCCATGGGATACGTGGTCTTTGGTACCAAGCTTCTTACGCTTAGCTTCCTGCCTTCAGATTCCTCTGTGTTGTTCCACATTTCAGTGCTTCGTTCCTTTTTATTGCATTGTTATTGCTCACTTTGTCTAGTCATTCATCTGCTCGTAGACGTTTGAGTTTTCCCTCTTGTTGGCTGTGGTGAATGTGCTGCTGTGAACAACTGTGTATTCGGTTTTGTGTGGCACGTTTTCAGTTCTTTTGGACTATAACCTCTGAGTGGAATTGTTGGACTGTATGGTAGTTTTATGTTTAATTTATTGAAGAACCATCAGCTTGTTTTCCCCAGTGTTACATTTTTATGCTTTCTTGAATTTCTCAGCTCAGTAAAAGGTGAGATATTTGAAATGTCAACCAATCTTTTAAGGCATGTGTGTGTAGGGGGGTGGGGACTGAACCTAGGGCTACACAGATACTAGGCATACTCTCTACCACTTAGCTGCAACCCCAAGGCTTTTAAAAATTTTTTAAAGTTTGAGACAGTCTTTTACTAAGTTACCCAGGTTGGCCTCAAACTTGTGACCCTCCTACCTCAGCCTCCTGAATAGCTGAGATTACATGTGTGGACCACAGTGCCCAGTTGAAGGTTCGGATTTGCTTGGCTAAGTCTCTTTCCCTTCCCACCAACCCTTTCTTACCTTGTATATATGTCTTAGTTATAAAGCTTTGAAAATTGAGTTCTATCATGGGAAATGACGATTTTTGCTAATATATTTAATTTGAAACTTTAAAATATATTTTAAATGGCAAAAATCTTTGTAGTTCTATCACCTGACTATGGCAATAACCTCCAGTTTTGAATTTTGTTCCATTTTGTTTTCATACCTATATCTTATATATTTACAATCAGAATGTATGGTAAATGTATACGCTGCAGTCCTTAATAAATGCTTTTCTAGGAAACTTCTATAATGTGATATGGTCTTCACCATCATCAAACTGACCTCTCATAGCATACTACTCTCCTAACCCTAGATAGCTGGATTGTTTGCAATTTCCCAATATGACAGGTAATTCTGAATTCTTTCTTGGGCTGCATGTAGTTGTTTTGTGTCTCTTATTTCTTTAGAAAACAATCCCTGGGGTGCAAATACTGGGTTAAAAGGTATATTTATATTTATTTGTAGAACGTTTGGAGGAGGTACTGGGGATTTAACCCAGAACTTCTGCACTAAACTACATCCCCAGCCCTTTTAAACTGTTTTATTTTGGAAGAGAGTCTCACTAAGTTGCTCAGGCTGGGCTCTAACTTGTGAGCTTCCTGCCTCAGCTTCCCAGGGTGCTGGGATTACAGGACTGTGCTATCACGCCCAGGTGTTATAAGACGCTTTTTTTTCTTTATGGCTGCTGATGCATAAAAAAAAATGTGATGTTTTCCAGAGCAGTTGCGCCACAGTAAAAGGTGATCTGAAAATGCTTGAGCGTGCTTGTTTCCACACAAATTTGTTAAAATTATTGGCCCTCTCCCCTCCTTCCTATTCCGTAAGGGTAGAATGGCACTTGTTGCTGCTTTCTTCATCATATTCTCATCTCTCCACTGCTTCTGAAATGTTCTTTACTCCCAGCAGGGGCTAAAGTGGAGGAAGTTATAAAGAGATGACAAACAGCGGGGAGGAGCAGCAGGCTTGGGGTTGGAGGACCAATTACCACTGCAGAGGCAGGAGAACTCAGAATGTGTGTTGGAAGATGACCTGTCCTGGCTTCCCCTCCAGAGCTGGGTGTCACGAGTCCTCACCTCACCTTCTGTACAAAACAGAAAAAAAAGGAAAGGAAATAGAAAGGGGAGATGGGGCTTCTTGTTTCTTCCAATATCTGGTTTTCATTAGGCTTGAAGCAATTCTTTGTTGTCACTTAAACTGGTTCTTTTGTTAAGCCTGAAATCTGCAACCCCTTCCTCTCTGTAGGATGAGAAGGACCACAGGGCCCCTGGTAAGTTAGAGGTGTGGGATCTTAATTCCTGGCCTTGTGAATGGAGGATTGGGTGACAGGTAATTAACCAGCTGCAGCTGCCATTGCTGTGGGAGGTGCCGGCCCCTCCTGAGAGGAGCAGCTGAAGCAGCACAGCGCCTGCCCTACCAGGCATGCCAGAGACAGGCTCCAGAGTGGAAGGAAAGGTCTTAAATGCCAGGCAGCCTCTTTCCCTTTGTAAATGCAAAATAAAGCCCTATTGAGCCACCGTTTCCAGTTCAGTCTCTCTCTGTTTTTTAATTGTGGGAAAATATAATAAGGTAAAATTTACCACTTTAACATTTTTAAGTGTATGGTGTGATGACATCGGGTATATTCTTGTGAAGCCATCACCACCTTCTATTTCCAGAACTTTCTCATCCTCCCAAACTAAAACTCTGCATACATCACACAATATATCCCCATTTCCTTCTCTCTAGTCCCTGGCAAATACCATAGTATTTTCTATCTCTATAAATTTGACTACTCTACGTATTTCATGTAAGTGGATCAAGTAGTTTTCATCTTTTATGACTGGCTTAGTTCATTTAGAATAACATCAAGGTTCATCCATGTTGTAGCATGTGTCAGAATTTCCATTCCTTTTTAAGGCTGTGTAATATTCACTTATATATGCATATATGTTGCATGTGCATGTATGTATTCATACATAGACATAAATTCCATGTGCATGCACACACAAAATAGTCTGCTTATCCAGTCTTTCCCTGTGGACACTTTGCCACTGTTTTACCTATTTGATGAATAACGCTGCTATGAGCATGGAGTATGAATACCTCTTTAAGTCCCTGCTCTCATTTTCATTTTCATTTTCCCAGAAGGGGAACTGATGGCCCCCATGGTAATTTTATTTTTAATTTTTTGGCATAACTGCCATATTGCTTTCCATGGTGGCTGTACGGCTTAACATTCCCACCAGCAAAGCACAAGTAAGCACCATTTCAACAGTGAGCTACTGGTTTGATGTATACACGGCAAGGTAAAAAGAGGGTGACATTTTAGATATCCTCTGAAATTAGCAATAGGAGAAATGAGCCCGTAGCCACCTGACAACAGGCCAAGTCATTTGGGCTGAAACTGTGATGTGTCTCTACAAAATGCCAGAGCAGTAGCGTACCCAGTGCAACCCTGTACCTCTAATGTGACACCTATAGCCACTTTATGGAGGCCATCATTTAACATGGTACAGGTTTTTAAATATTTTAATTTAGCATAGCAGCATGGTTTATAAACTTAGACTGTGAAGAACAAGACCTCTATTAATTTGTCTTTAAATTACTTCAGCCTCTACTGGATCGCTCCAAATTCTAGTGGTTGGTGCTATCATTCAGCTCTGGAATGACCCCCAAAAGCCCATGGGTTAAAGGTTTGTTCCCCCAAGTGGTATTATCTGTAGGTAGGGACACTTTTGAGAAATGGGGCCTAGCAGAAGGTCTTTAGGCCATTTGGGATCTGCGCTTGAAGGGAATAGTGGAATCCCACCCCTTCTTCCTCTGTCTCCTACTTCCTGGGCATGAAGTGAATGGTTCTGACCCACACATGCTCTTCCTTTTCTCCCCAGGACTGAGAAATTGAACCCAGGACCTTTACACTGAGCTACATCCTTACCCCTTCTGCATTTTGAGACAGTGTCTCACTAACTTGCCAAAGCTGGGCTTGTACTTGCCATTTTTCTGCCTCAGCCTCCCAGAGTGCTAGGAATGACAGCTGGGTGCTACTGCACCTGACTTCCTACCATATGCCATAATGTGCAACCTAAAAACAATTGTGCATAGACTGTAACCTCCAAACTTGTGAGCCATAATAAACCTTTCCTCTTTTTAATTAGACTATCTCAGGTTTTTGTTATAGTGACAGAAAGCTAACATTGTGGCCAAAAGTGTGTTTTCAATGGTTATACTTAATGAGATTACAAAAATAGTGCTCCCTCACTCTTCCATTTTGCTGAATCTTTTTCAATGAATGTTCCCCAGAATACTGGCTCTTCAGGATACCAGGAGGCAGTACATAAAAGAAAAAGGATTTGGGTGTCAGAGATTTCTATTTAAATACACAAAAGGTCATGTGATTTAAAAACGGGCCTCTACCAACCATCAGGCCTCACAATTACTTACTTTGAAATCATTATTTTTAAGGATGAATTCAAGATATTAATGTTGCATAAAGCACATTTCAAGACACACTTTTCTAGACAAATAAGGTTTCATAATTTTTATCTTTGCTTTGTGTAGAAATGTAAGTGTTCTACAAGGTAGCAAGATGAGGTATTGTAAACTCAGGAAGAACTGAACTGAGATCTGACCTCAGCTCCAGCCACGTGAATGTGAGGGAAATTAATATCTTTAAGCTTCCTTCAGTCTTCTCTCTGGTGAAACAGATAGATTTTAACTTCTCCCCAACAGTAAGTGAAATGAGTAGGAATCATTTATTCTCACAATCATTTCCACTGGCTGCATTGCTGGTTTTGTTCCTTGCAGTATTTTATTACTTGCTGTGGCTGAAGATTACCACATTCCTCGCAAGTTAGTGGACTGTAACAAGTACTTCCAAGCCCATTAGCTAACTTGTGTGGGTCAGATGTCACAACATGCTCAGAAGCCTGAGGTTTCACATCCCCTGCAGTTGGCTATCTGGCATGACACATGACCAGTACTGTAGAAGGCCATGGAGGTAATCAGCCATGTACTGCAGACACGCATGAAAGCTCACTGCTTTGCCTCTGCATCAATCCCTGCTATCTTTTGTCTGGTATTAACCTACAAGTCTGATTTCTTTATTTATTCTCCTGCTGGGTAAATCCATTATCTAATCTCTTCTCTGGGTCACTCCTGCAGCCCCTTCTATCCCCAAATGGCTTCATTGATGACATTCTTTATTTCTCTCTTTTTGAACTCAGCTAGAACCTATGCCCTTCTTCTCATTGGTTTGGCCCCTCTTGGTGTTGACAGCTGTGAAGACCTTACCATCAGTGTAGATGAGTCAAGAAATACCCTTCTGGGGATTGCCTTTTACCTTCCCCTTTTCTTTCCAGTGGGGTGCCTTGGTCAGCTCACCTGCATTTATCCAGGAGGTATTTGCTGTGAGCTTTGCATGGCCTCTTTGAACGTCTATGCTGCTCTTTCCAACCAGGAGCAGAGAGTCTCCCCTTTTAATCTTGGCCAGAATGCAGAAGAGATGCTGTGTAGGTTTTGGACCTACATCCCGAGAGGCTTGGTAGTCTCTGCTCTGGGTGTGTGTGTGTGTGTGTGTGTGTGTGTGTGTGTGTTGCTAGAGATGGGATTCAAGGCCTTCTGCAAGAGAGGCAAGTGCTCTATCATTGATCTACACCCCCACCCTCAGTTGCTACTGCTTTTGATGTCTCGGTTAGGATTGAGATTTTAATGACATTTGTGATGGGCTAATGAATGATGATGAAAGGGAGGAAAAGGAAGAAGGAAGAGGGGAGAGAGAGAGAAAGAGAAAGAGAAAAAAGAGAGAGAAAGAGGCATTGAGATGTCACAGTCAACTGCCCCAAGGTCCCAGGTATTTGAGTGCAATCCTCTTTACGTTCTGACACTAACCAAGCTCTCGGATGAATGGAGCCTCATTGCATGAAGCAGGCATCAGCAAGCTTTCCTTGTAAAGGGCCAGGTAGTACATTTTAAAGTCTCTGTAGGAGGCTTAATGGCCTTTGCTGTAAGTACTCAGCTCTGCCATTAAGGAGCAAAAGCAGCTGTAGACAATGTGTGTGTGAATGAGTATGGTTGTATTCTCATAAAGTTTTATTTACATAAAAAGCTGGCAGACCAGATTTGCCTATAGATCATAATTTGCTGACCCCTTGTTAGGACATTAAGTTCTAGAACAGCTTCAATAATATGATAGAGAACTGAAAACAGCCTATTCCTGTGTTGCCGGCACTGTCCCTAGTGTCGAGCTATAATTGTCAAAATGATATATTCATTCCTGCCTCCAGGGAGCTTACAGCTTGTCCTAGCTTTATGGAAAAAGAGATTAGATCCAAAAGCCCTGTCCAAATGTCCCTAAGGCTCAACTCGAACTAGCAAAGATTCAGAGAAATTGATAGCTATCGAAGGAATGAGATGGTGGAGTTGGAGCAGAGAGGGACATGTATCTGTTCTGGTGACTCTCGCTGCATAATGGACCACTCCAAGATTTAGTGGCATAAAACAAGCATTTTATGATGCCTATGAATTTTGGGGGCTAGGAATTCTACAGAGCTAGCTTGTCTTTGACCCATGGTGTCTTGGGCTCAGCTGAGAAGACTCACTAGCTGGAGATGATTTGTCATCTAGAGGCTAAAGTCATACAGACAGGCTGTCACTGAAGTGTTGATGCTGTTTCTCAGATGGGACAGTTGGCTGGAGCACCTCTGTGTGGTTGTGCTTCCTCAGTCAGGGTGGTTTTTTGCTCTAAGAGTTTCAGCGAGCAAGTTGGAAGGAACTACATCATGTTAGTGATGTAATCTTGGAAGTCAGGCAGCATAGGTTTTCGCTGTCTCTTAGTTCAAGGAAAAGGGGCATAGATAATGTCTCTCTGTGAGTGGAGGGTCAAGGAATTTTCCTTCACAAACAGATCTGTTCACATTTGTGTACAGATACACACACACACACACACACACACACAGAGTGGGAATTGGTTCAGCTAATTGTGGGGTTGACAAATCCCTCCTACAAGCCAGAGAACTAGTAAAGGCAATGATATATTTCATTTGGAGTCTGAAGACTCAAATGCTCATCTCTTTCAGGAGAACCCTCGTAGACATACTCTGAGGGAAAGTTTTACCAGTGATCTGGGAGCCCTTAGCCCAGTCAAGTTTACATAAGATTGACCATCACACTTGCATAGCAAGATGACTGAATAACTCAGTTTAGAGTAGTTGTTTGAGGTGACAACCTTCCTTGTCAAGGCTGATCCAAGTTCATTACCATTTGCTCATTTTGGCCCTGGAGATTAAGCAACCTGGGAATTACGCTCATTGACAGTCTGCCAGATAAGCTGTATGTGTGTGTGTGTTGTGTCTGTGTGTTGGAATTCTTCAGAGTAGGGCTGTACAGTAATTGAGACCATCTACTATGGTGTCAGTCCTAATCTACTACCCAGCTCTGCTATTTACTGTATGACCTTGGGCAAAGTTCTTAATGTATTTAAGTCTTGCCTCACTTTAAAAATGGAGATAATGATATGATAGTTCCAAGAACTGCTATGAAATTTGAACAAGACAATGCATGTAACTAGTATCTAGCAGGTGTCTAATAAACAGTATTATCTTAAAGCAGACTCATAAATTTTGAGTTTTTAATAAGTTTTAACAATACAGATGATATACAATATTATAGAAAAGAGGGAAAAGGAAAGAACACTGAAAAATCTGCTTATTCTGAAAGTAGTTTTAATGTTGTTAAGTATACTCCAATACAAGATGTCTATAGCCATTATACAAAGACTTAAAATTGTACATACAGTACACACACATACATATACACATGATCACATAGATATAGAGACTGATCAAAATGTAGTGTGCTTAAATAAAAATTATCACACTAGAAGACATATTGCCATTAGTCATCCTCAAAACACTCTTCCTTGCATATTTATTCCAGAATCATTGCCACTTTGTAGCCCAGGTTGGTGTTGAACTCACAATGATCCTCCTGCGTTAGCCTCTTGAGTGTTGGGATTACATGTGTGCACCACCATGCCTGGCTTGAAGGTTTTCTTTTGTGAGTATCCTTACAAGGTATGATCAAAATTATGGATAAGGCTGCTGCCAGGTGCCATCCAATGGAAAGGGAGGCTTGTTAAAACACTACAGTGTGTACTCATCCACTTTATCTACTGGAGCTGGCCTGATGTGGCTTCTAACTCTTCCGTAAGTCAACATAATGAAGCCATAAAGGTTTTGAATCAATTCAGGCCATCGTGGCAGAGTAACTAAAGGTATTTAGGAAAGAGAACTTCCAAAACTCCTTCAGAAAGTGTCAAGAACACAGGGATAAGTGGGCTCTAAA
This sequence comes from Chinchilla lanigera, assembly GCF_000276665.1. Lineage (NCBI taxonomy): Eukaryota > Metazoa > Chordata > Mammalia > Rodentia > Chinchillidae > Chinchilla > Chinchilla lanigera. Next base: position 11,717,905 of record NW_004955456.1, read on the forward strand.
TGAAGGGCACTATTTTGAGGGGGACTGGTGAAAATTTGTCTTACTGTAATAAATATTTTAATTTAAATATTCACTATTTTTGTGATCACACCTTTATACAACACACACACACGTACACAAAATTTTACGTAAGTGGCATTATATTGAGAGTTTCATAACCTTGTAAAACTAAACACTGTGTTGTATCTTCCCAGAAAAATGCACAGCTCTCTACCATTGTTTAGAGAAATGATAGTAGCCTATGAAATGGACTTACCATGGTTTAAACTGTCCCCTTTTTTGAGGGAATTTATGTTCTTTGCATTTGTCTGCAGACTACATTTCAGAACTGAAAAGGATAGTAATGGTAATAATAATGTAATAAAAATGTAGTCTGCAGACTTTCTAAAAGTGAAATCTGAAGGGGCTGGGGGCTTAGCTCAGCAGCCAAACCTCAGCAAGCACAAGGTCGTGAGTTCAATCCCTGGTATCGGAAAAACAAACAAACAAACAAACAAAAAAACCTAAAAGTGAAATCTGAAAACTGGACTCAGTGAGAGCCCAGAGCATTCAACTGTACTGTTTTTTTTGGTGGGCTTTAAACTTTGACTTTTAGAAAGAAACAAGGTATTTTAGTCACTTCCTTATCACTGGGATGAAATATCCTACACCTACAACTTAAAGGAGAGGTCTATTTGGCTTATATCTTCCAGTGGGTTCAGTCCATGGTTAGACGGCTCCAAGGCAGAAACAGTATGCTGGAAGGCAGGACAGAAGAAAGCTATTTAACCCATGGCAGCCAGGAGACAAGGGAGGATTGCGGACAAGAATACAGTCTTCAAGGTCATGTCCCTAGTGACCTACCTTCAACCTGGCCCCACCTCCTAACAGTACATTCAGCTGCAGAACTCATCAGTGAAAAAAAAAAAACCACCAATGAGCATAGAGGTCCTATGTTCCAATACCTTCCAAACAAATTAGAATCTTGTGGGACATTCTACTTCAAAACCGTAACACAAAAACATAATGTAACTGAAGTATCAGGGACTTTGGTTCATCCACAGGCTTTGTCATGAGACCACTTACCCACATGTTTTTTTCTAGATTCAATTTCTATGTGGCTACCTAAGCTCCTAATTTCTCTCTGTTTTTCTTGGCTCCATTTATTAGGGCATCATTCCTTCAGCAAACAAGTGACCCTTCTCGTAGGTGATGTGTATAGAGTTCTGCCTTCCAGTGGTTCCTAATCTATCCAGTATTATCTTAACTATTTTTCTCATTGCTAGGGCAAAATGCCCTGCAACCCTAAGTTAAAGGAGGAAAGGTTTCCTTCTTTCCTCCTTTTCTCTTTGTCCCTTCCTTCATTTTCTTCTCCCCTCTCCCATGTTCCCCTTCACATTTGAACATTTTTTCCCATTTTCCAATATCTATTATACATTTTGGTCCTTATTTATACTTTTGGTTTCTCACACCAGAGAAACAATGTGGTATTTAAACATGTGTGCTTGATTAATTTCACTTAAGAGTATAATCTCAAGGTGCACCCATTTAGCTAGAAATGTCTCAAGCTTATCTTTCTTTATGGCAGAGTAGTACTCCATTATATATAAAAAAAATCTCACATCTTCTTTATCCATTCATTGGTTGATGGGCATTTGAGCTGTTTCCAAGGTTTCACTGCTACAAAGTGTGTCATTATAAACATGGCTAGGCATATATCATTGTGATACAATGCTTTTAATTCTTTCAGGAAGATACCAAGAAAGGGAGTAACTGAATCAAATGTAGCCCCTAGTGTCAGTTTTTTGAGGAATCTCATGCTAATTTCCAGTGATTACAGAATGAAAAAAATGGAAACAAAGCTTTTGTAAATAAGAAGGGGAAGAAGGGTCGCTGGGAGGGGAGGGGAAAGGGGAAAAAAAGAAGCAAGGTATAACATCTAGAGATACCAATTCCCTATGATGAATGTTATCAATATGTTTATGTAAAATGTACCAAGAAAAAAGGAGGAAATGTTTATTATAGCTCACAGTCTGTAGAGGTTTCAGTGTATTGTCAGCTAGCTCCAAGACAGAGTGGCCCAGCAGAGGAGCATCACAGAGGAGAAACAGCTCATGGCAAGTCAGTCAGAAGACATCAAACAGCAAGCAGCAGCAAACCTGCCTTCTCTCTCCTCCTTTATGTTCTACCCAGGCTATAGACCTATTGATTGGTGGCATCCACATCCAGGGTAGGGCTTCCATTATCTACACCCAGAACTATGCCAAACCCATTTAATTATCATGTTCCCTTAATCCCAGTATCACCTGCCCTAGATCTAGCCAGCTCTGAAAAGCCCCACTTATGAGCACATGAGGTTTTAGGGGAACATCTAGATACAAGGTACAACAAGCATCAACACATAAGGCTGGAATTTCTATAGGTTTTACCCAGCCTCAGAGAGATGGAGCCACTTTGAGGAAAACCACAAAACTTGTTTTAATGGTGGAATCATTCCATACCTCTAAATAAAACATCACAGAACCTTTAAGGCTAGCAAATATCTCAGAAGACTTCTGGTCCAACTTTTCTCCTATAAATTACTGGCAAAAAGATTAACCCTAAACCCAGATAGACTGATAAAAGGCAAGAGATAATATGATTTAAAAGGTATGTAAAGAAGTGTGTTAATTCAGAGTAAGGGTAATGCACTTGTCTCTGCTTCAGAACCTACAGCTGCAAAAGTCTCCATTGTTATGGGGGAGATATTTGTAAAAGGATTTTTTCCTTTTGAAAATTATACAAAAATGTTCCTTAATCAGATACTGGACTAGAAGTTTTCCAAGCTATTTCCTAGTCACTAGATTCATAATCCTGAATTCTTCTAGTTCCTATTGTATTATAAATAGTATAGTTGTATTGTAAGGAGTACCTAAAATCATGTTAAAGGGCTTCTTACCACTACCATAAAATATTTTTAGTAATTATAACCTCAAAATAACTTTTACCTTGTTTTGCACTTTGCAAGTACTCAGCATTTGTTAAATTAATATGCTTGACAATGTAAAAGTACTCAGTAACTAAGAGAATTACAACATTCAAATTCTATTTGTACTCAGACTAAATGATCTACATTTTCAGATTTCTTATTCATACTGATCAAAAGGTAGAAACAACCCAAATTTCCACCAACTGATGAATGAATAAGTAAAATGTAGTGTGTCTCTACAATGGAATGTTACTAATCAATAAAAAGGAATGAAGTACTGATATGTACTACAATGTGAATTATTAAGAAAAAAACAATATGCTAAGTGAAAAAAGCTAACTACAAAAGTCCAAAACTATATGATGTGATTCATGTTAATCATAATAGGGAATTCTTTGAGGGGGGGAGATAAATCACTGACTTTTTAGGGCTGAAAATGAATACAGAACACATAGGAGACACACAAATAGCACAGGTATCTTTTTGAAGCAACAGAATAGTTCTGACACTGTAGTAAGAGTCACATCTATCTGTGAAGTCTAAAAGCTATCTAATTACACAATTTAGATGAGTAAGTTATATGTTAAATGAATTGTACGTCAACAAAGTTGTGAAAAGAAATGATTCTCAAGTCAAGACCTCGCTGAAACAGTTACAAAGCTCAGGCAGAGAGAAAGATATTTTAGTTCGTACTCTAGAAAATATAACCCAGAAGGAAAACTCTCCCTGGAGAGAGACATAGTCCAGTCTATGGGCCTGGCTGCCACATTGGTTCCAGGCCTGTCTAACAGCCAGCTGGGCACTAGGCAACCTGCACGAATAAGAGCAAGTCAGAGTCACCCAAGGCCACAGATCAGTGACCGGGGCACAATCATCACTGCCTCACTTGCTCTCCATCCCCCAGATGTTGTAGGTCTGCCATGCCGCATGGAGGCATTGAGTTCAGAAATGAGTTTCCGACCAGCTCAGCCTGTGGTTCTTGGGAGTTGAGGTGCCCAAAGAGGTACTGAATATTGGGCTAAGGCCGGGGGAAGTGGCAGGAGCGTTTTGTCAACCATAAGTGCTAAGTACTTTCCCTTTTGTTGCATGAACACTGTCCTCGCTACCTGCTTCTCTTGTTGCCTTTGTACCAGCTGAGGGAGGAATCAAGCACTTCCTACCTTCTCTTAGGATGCATGAGCTTCTCACTTTGTGAAATAAGTATATGAAACGCAGAGACTGCTTTTCTCTCTTCAGGTCCATTGCTCTTACAGTTAGTGAGAACATCTCTTTAGGTTTCTGTGATACCACAGACATTTTAGAGGAAAACATAAAAAGGAAATATCAGAGATTGCCTCCTGATGCTTTCTCATCTCAGCTCTTAATATCAACATCAATGTTCCAAAGCATCCTACAACTCTGAGGCAATACTCTTCATTCATTTTTTTATTTGCATTTGGACAGGGCTTAGTGAACAAATTTGCACACACGCTTAACTTTGGCTCTTTTAGATTTGGAATTCAAATGATCAGGATGCAATTCAATATTAATACGCTGCAACCACTTTGCACTTTGTATGTTTTGGAGGGCTTCACAAATATTGATGGCCATAGTAATGTTAGTAGAAAGAAGACTGGGTTAGGAATTGGGAGTTTTGTGTTCTCCCTGGCTTTCCTTCCAATCAGAGGTGGAGCCTTGGAAGAATTATTTACTAAAAGTCAGCCTTAGTTTTACAAATTCTAAAGTGGGTGGGTAGACTTGATGGTCTCTGAAGTCCCTTCCATATCAGATATTTTATGACTCTGTTTATCTCCAATGGCCATTTGCATTTAGCTTAGGGAATTAGATAATTAGCCTCAAAGAAAGAAAAAGCAGGCAAAAATTGTGAATGATCCTATTTAACATTTTAATTTTTTCTAAAAGTTCAGACTAGAGCTTTGGGTTTTACTGCCATGACACAATACTTGTACTTTTGCGAGATCAGGATTTTGTATATATTTTGCTTATGAAAGAAATGAACTGTTAGCAGGTAATATAGGGTGCCTTGCTACGGCTTAGATCGCAGACACACTTCAGTTAGAACACTGATTCTCAAACTTTAATGCCTCACAGATCACTTGGAAAGTTTGTTAAAATGCAGATTGCTATGACTTATGCCCAGGGTTTCTGATTCTGCAGTGTGGAATAAATCCCTAAATTTTGCACTGCTAACAAGTATCCAGGTGTTGCTGATCCTGCTGTCCCTAGGATCACGTTTTGAGAATGTAAAGCTATTGATACATTGGCTTGCTTTATTTTACTTCTGTTTGCAGAGAAAATCTAAGAGTCTTTCCTGAGAAGAAAAGAAAAGGATTAGTTTATATTGTTCATTTCATTCTTTCTTTGTCTCTTCCCTTGATTAATTTCTAGAGTGATCTAAGACTGTGTGACCTAGTTATACAGTTTATATCTCAGTGGGTGAGGCTGGAATGGTGGAAGGACCATCTCATTCAAAATAGCCAGGAAGACTAGGTTTAGAGGTCCCATTCAACCCAGCTATCCCCCTGCTGGGTATTTTCCCAGAAGATCTAAAA
>NW_004955456.1:11723983-11746350 GCF_000276665.1 Chinchilla lanigera
AAAAAAAAAAAATAGCCAGGAAGAGAAGAAGTCAGAGGAGTCATCATGAATAGATGAATCTCAGTGTTATATATACAACAACCAAGAAAAGCAAAGTTGACATTGCAGTGTTAGCAAACCAAATCAGGTAGTCTGTAATGCAGTACATAACAGTGATTCTAGTTTCCAAGGTTGTAGCACACTTGTTCACCAAAAATAGTGTCCTTATTTTTTTTTTTTTTACCTTGAACACACAACTAACTGCATTTCCTAGATTCCCTTGCAGCTAGATATGGTCATGAATTAACTGTCTGCAAGGAAATACGCGCGGATATGAATTGTGCTAGTTCTTAGCCAAGACTTGGGAGAAGATGCTGTGCCTCTTCTTTGTTTTCTTTCCTTTTCTCCATCTTCTGGGTGGAGATACAAGGAGCCTAAGCCTCTGAATTCCTGCATGAAGGAGGGTGGCTGGTCCTTCAGGAAATGTCGAACTAGAAAGACATGACTACTTTATTTGATCCACTATAAACTCTTTGGTTTCATTGAACTGCATTCAAGCCCTGTCCAACAAACACAGATGGTATTAGTTCTCAGTATCAGAGGACCAAGCTGTGGGAATGGGAGAAAATGAAAAGTTAGGATGAAATGAATACAAGTAAGAGCCCAGAAAATAAGCAAGGAGCTATGCTATACCAGTCTTTCTTTAGGGCTAGATGGGCTTGAGTAGAGTCAAAAGAGGTTCACACTACATCTGCTGAGAAACCCCAAATATAGATATGCTCTCCTACTGTCATTTTTTCTTTTTTGTTTTTGGTACTGGGGATCAAAGTCAAGATCTTGCACTCGCTGGGCAGGCACTTGTGTCACTGAGCTACATCCTCAGACCTTGCTTTCCTAATTTTGAGGAACTGTATTAAAGAATAATTGACATCCACTAGGTGGGGAAATACTTTACAGTAAGGAAAAGGGAGTGTTTGTGTTATGGAGGAATGCAGTTCCGGAGATCTGTACTGCAAGAACAAAAACAACCTTTTAGAAAACAGTTTGATGACTACATTAATTGCCAGAGGACATGGCCTCCGTAAGGAATGAAAATGGCCAGGCATGGTGGTGCATGCTTATAATTCCAGCACTTGGGAGGCTGAGGCAAGAGGACTGCTGTGAGTTCAGGGTCAGCCTGGGTTACAAAGTGAGCTCAAGTCCAGCATAAACTGCATCTCGAAACCGTTTCAAAAAGATTTTTTTAAAAAAGGAATAAAGATGATAAGGAGGAAATAGAAGAAGTGAAGAGTCCAGTGTGATGAGATTCAGATTCAACAAGGTCAGAGAAAGAAAGCATGAAGAATTAACAGAAAGAATTAAGTAAACTGATGAACAGTATCAAGACTAAAATTCCCAGTGATGTGGAAGACAAACTTGAGATGCTTTCTCAGAGTTCAGGAACGAAGACACAAGTAATAGAGACCAGAAGGATCAAGCAGACCTGGAAGATATAAAATGAAGACAAAACTTTAAAAATGGTACTGTTTTCAGGCAGAAAAAACAACAAAGAGAAAAAAATTTAAAAAATGTTGAAATTATTTTGAAGGACCTTACATATATCTAAAGAAAACATCTGAGTTTGAAGATTGAAGCAACTTGTTGTATTAATGGTAAGAAATATATACATTCATGCCCTAGCATTTTCTTTTAAATTGCAAGAATGAAACCATATAACATTATGCAAATATCTAGGTAGAAAAAATCAGTTTCCCTACAAGAGAACAAAATATCAAGTATTATTATCTATGTTAGTCTAAAATTTTATTATACTCTGGTTTCTCTTCAGATCGTATAAATTTTTTGCATTTTTAAAAATTTTATTTTTCTTGATTCACTTTAATGTCTATACATTTCTTCTGTAATAAGAGTGTAATAGTGTTAAAATAGTAAAAAAACAGGAGTTCTAATAGCCAAAATAGAAAATACATGACAAAGGGACTTATAATATTATAAGGACTTGCAACAAACAGACAGAAAATATATGACAAAATTTAGAATATTACTTATAGAAATGTAAGATTCAATATATTAATTAAATCTGTACACTTAGGAGTTAAAATATAATTTTCCTTTGGAAAAGCCAAGTTTTACCTTAAAATAATCATAATGTTCAGGTAGAAAAATGCATTCACTACTTCATATGTTGCCATGACTTTTCATGGTTTGCAGGACAATATGAGAAATAATAGTGACATATTTGATGCAAATGGCCGTTATTTTGTCCTTAGCAGCAGACTCTCCTGAGATTGATCCTCTTTCCTCCTTACTGCTCCTCTTACTGCAGATAACTCTGGAAAGAAAAATCTACGCTCATGTTCCAAAGCCTGGCTTTCATTTCTGTTTCCCTCTTCAAAGGAGAAGAATGGAGAAGCATTACAAAACAGGAACCAGAGCTTGTTGGGAAAGATAAATCACTATGTGATGAATCAAACCAGGCCACCGATGGTGCCCTAAATCATAAAAGCAGCCTGTCAAGGGTTACCCCATAGGAGATTTAGGACTTGGCACCACCTATCCATCTCCTCCAGGGTACATTCGCGGGCTCATGCACTCATCTGACAAGTGATATTTTGGGGTAAGGAACTCCTGGGGTTTTTATCAAAAGCTCCTTGGACTAATTAGAAAGGAATCAGTCCCCCTGCCTTTCCCTGGAGCTGTGTTACTATTATGAGGTGCTAGAAATGGATGTCTACATTTATGTCACTGCAACTCCATCCCAGCTGTTTAGAATAAGCAGCAAGCTCTCAGTGGACTTCTCCATCCTTCTCCTGGAACTAAGTAAAGGTCAGCTGAGCAGTACATCAAGAGTGCTGTTTCTGAAAACTTCTGGATTATGAAAATAGAAATGACATTCCATGTGGAGGACAGCATTGTCATGGCATTGACTAATCGCCTCACCTCACCTCAGCTAATACCCACACCAAGAGATCCAATTGCCTAGTGGGTTCCTTCTTCCTGTTTTCCAGGGTTACCCCTGAGCTCTGGTGTCTGGGAAAAACTTTATTGCTTTGATAGCTTTTAGGATGGAATTTTCCAGAATTGCCTGGTTTTTTTGTTAGTTCCACCAGGCTCAGTGATCATCTTAAAGTAGAGTCAGCTGTCAGCCAGTATCCCTCATTTGTCCCCTCACTGCTGGACTTTCTGTTAATCCTCTTCTTCAGCCAATTTCCCTTCCTCAGTTTAAACTTGCGATCCTCATTCATCACACTGTTCAGGCTCACACAGACGTGTGAGGATAGCATCCAACAAATTGGTTCCAAAAAAGTGATAATGCTAGGCAGCATGTGGGTTATTTTCAAACCAGCTGAATTCAGTCAAGCAACCAAGCAGTTACGAACTGGTTGGTTGAGATCCAGCCGTTGGAAGGATTGATATCTTTTAAAGCCATCTGTGTATGTAGACACTGCATTAAGTTTCCATAAACTGACATCCTTCCAATCACTTCTCTTAACTGTCACATCAATGCTTTTTACCTTTAGTTTTTTTTCATGCTTGATGGTGTATTTCATTAGGAAGTTCACTTATCCTAATTAATTTAAGGCACATATTCAGTTGTTCAATCTGATTCCACTTACAAGAAGATATATTCTCTAAGTATGATTAGAATTATACAGGAGCAAGCAATTTCAGTTTCAATGTCCTTCTGAGTCTGGAAAGTGCAAATACATTTGCAGTAAATTTCTGCTTCTTCAGTGCTTATCATCTTATTTTTTTCCCTCCTCCTCTTCCTCTTTCTTCTTCCATAGTCCCAGCAGGTTCTCAATATATAACACTGTTAATCTAGACTCCAGAAGCTAAAACATTGAAGGAATGGGAAAAGAATACGAATCACGTCCTTCTCCCCTTTTTCTGCTCTAATTATAAGTATGTGAATCACAGTCCTAGGAAAATACACTGAGTCAAGAAAGGAAATATATAAGGGAAGGAGAAAAAAATTCCTGGCTAAATTTCCACCCAGTTTCTTCAAGGCCCTTACCAGACAAAATAATAATTTCAGACAAGGTCTGACAAGCTGATATTTTGAGTTCAATTTCCTGAAAAATATTTCGGGGCCCAAAATATTACAGTGCCTATCTGCCATATGAAATTCTAAAAGAAGACTCAGAAAGGGCAAAGAAGATGCTTAGGGAAAAGGCTATTGCTGATTGTGTCGGTATATTCTGCAGCTCCTAGAAATGGTGGATTTAAATAAAGTATTAGAAGACCTTTTCTGTGGGCTCAGTTTTCGGGAAATCATAGTCATCACCATGTTCAAGTTTAGACTTACCACAATGGCCACTTGGGTCTTCATTTTATTCTCTGCTTGCAACTTGCCTTGACCCTTTATGTTTTGGGGAACCTTAAGTACAGTCGTGCCCTCTCTTCTTTAATGGGCTTGCTTCATAAGCCATGATGTGGTAGAAGAGATAGTCACTCTTGTAACCTGCAGTCTCATGAAGTACTGGAATCCTGTCCTATACTTTCTAAATTCCTTTCTTTCCCTTGGCCTGGCCCAGGCCCAGCTGGTTTGAACAGAGAATATTCTAGTGATGAACCCAGGGCCTTTTGCATGCTAGGCAAACATTGAATTCCTGAGCTATACTCCCAACTCTAAAGAATCTTCTTGATTGCCACTCTTGAGGTGCCCATACCAGCAGTTACCATGGACGGTGTGCCCATGGATCTTGATCTCATCATTTGCCTCATGAGGGCCGCTATTGTTTGAATGTAGTTTCAGTGTCCCCACAAGCTTCATGTGCTAGAAATTTGGTCCCCAGTGTGGTATTTTGGGAAGGTGATGGAACCTTTAAAATATGGGGGCCAGTGGAAGGTGATAAAACTTGGAGAGTACCACACTCCAGAGATTAATCTTCATCTTGTGCAATGGCCTAGTTCTCATGAAAATGGATTATTATAAAATGAGGTGATCCTATGAGCTTATTTCCTTCTGCCAAGTGCCATTTCTCTGCATGTTGGACACAACCAGAGGGGCCTTATCCAGGGGTCAGACAGATGAAGCCACCTGATCTTGGACTTTCAATCACCCAGACTGTGAGCTAAATAATCCTCTTTTCTGTATAAAGTATTCAGCTTCAAGTATTTTGTTACAGCAACAGAAAATGAACCAATACAATGGGTTTGGTCCCCTTGCTATCATTTATCTCCTACTGTCATGGAACAAATTCCTCTGGGTCACTAGGAAAAGACTTATGAAACCACCAACTCCCTCTTGGAGCTCTAGGTCTGTTGCTTTTGTAAAGCAAAGAGCTCTGGAGTGGGCAAGAGCATTCCTAATAGTCTCCTACGTAAAGAGACAGAATAGTATCTATTCAATGCAATGCAGGATACTGCACAGCGATGATAAAGATGTGGAGACAAAGCACCAGAAGGACAACCCAGGAGTGCCATTTCTTAGGGCTGGTTATGATGACTGTGCAACATTCCACGACTTACTGCTGGATCTGAGAAACCCTGCTCTCCAGAGGCTGATGCTGGTGCTCTCCGGGTAATGGTTTATATTCCTGCACAACATCTGTTTTACATTCCTGCTCTCCATAAATGTGCGTGGTTGGCTACTTGCCTGCACTGGCTTCGCCCTCCTTTCCCTCTTCAAGATAGCTTTTGTCTCTGGAATCATAAGATCATTTCTCTCCTGAGCAGGTCTTCCCATAGAGGAAAACAATACCAAACGTGGCCTTTGGTTTGTGGAGTTCCTGCGGCCACACCCAGAAAACTGGGGCAGAGCACCATTTCTGGAGCTTTTAACCCATTTTGTGGACATGGCCCTGGGTTTCTGCCTTTCCAGTAGGGCTTAAAATTTTATGACAGTAGTTTAAATGTTACAGTCAACTTGGAAAGCTTTGCTTGCAGTTCCAGGAGAACTGAGGTCCAAGATCTTTCCTCCCCTTCTCCAACCTCCCACATTCCCTTTTGCCTTCATTCCTAATTGGAAAAACCAGGGAGGGAGGTATGGTGAAAACAGAGATCCTAAAATAGGTCAGGCTGCCATGCAGCTTCCAAAATAAACGTCATCAATGCCAAGTCACTGAACCATATAGCTTGAGCTGACAGTACCTCATTTGCCTGCTGTTTCTGACTTGGGACTTTAAAGAAACAGTGAATGTCAGTGTAAAAGGCTGACAAAAGAACTTCAAAAATGGCAGGCAATTTTGGGGGTCAATTGGCAAGTGAATTGGATAAGTGAAATGAAGAAGGACCCTGAAGTACTAAGATTTAAGGGCAAAGCAGAGTTTGCCTTTTGTGGTAATCCATGTTGCTATTTCTGGCTATGAACCTGGGGTTTGGAGGAGACGGGCAATAGGCAGAATAAATCCACCCTTGTCCCAGTGCAGGTCTGAACTTTATGAGAATAGAGGAGTAAGCGGACAGTGCAGGGTTTTATGCATCAGCACAACTTTGTGTTAAATTGTTCTCAGTGGGTATCTTGGAGGGGAATGTGAATATGAATGGCCCGGTTGTTCTAGAGGTTGAATTGTAATTACTGAGAGGTGATAGGAAACCTGGTCTTAACACTGCCCAGTAAAATAGTATTCCTCCACTTAAGTATGGCACCTATGGTCCATTTAGTTTCATATACACAAAGTAATCTCTTTGGTAGTCAAACTCCCATGAGCCACCCAGAATACAGAGAAGAAAGAACTCCGTTGCTTAGCAACCAATGGAACATTACAACACTAGATAAATCGAATCAATATTGCACTAAATATTGAACCCTGAGATGATGAAAAAACCCTCAAAGCTATGTCCGTGGAACTCCTGAGCTCTTTCCTTTCCTAGTCTTAGCAGCTGAGTAGGACCAGCTGGTGTTTTGACAATCTGCAGAGACCCACAGAGAGGGAGTGGAGGGGACGCTGAGTTCCACAGGGAACCCCGTCAGGACTCATTCCAGAAAGGAAATATCTGGCAGCTGAATCTGCAGGACTCTGGAACCTCCTGTCATCTTGGCAGTATTGTGTGGTCTGAAGTGAGGTCATTGTCCTGAGCTCCTAACCTGCTGGAGTCTGATCCGGAATCACTAAAAAGTGAAGAGAACAAAGTCACTCTGCCAATGGTTTTGACAGACAATACCCAAAGTTGGTGCATACACCCCTCGTGCTGCACATAAGGCCCTGCTACTGACCCCCTGTCCCCTACCCTCCTTGTCCCCAAACCTCTGGACCGGACTATGCCTTTTCTTGTCTGCTCACATACCTCTGATTGACACTTTGGGACTTCATTTCCCTTAAATCTCTTTGAGTCTATTTAAAACTATTTCCCGTACCTTGGTAGAAATGAACCCAGTTGGTGGGGATCTTTGCACAGTGTGAACTGCCTCAGTTTCCCAAGTGGTCACTTTCTCTTTCCGGAAATGATACTGCGCTCTATTCCTAGGAACAGTTTCCTTCTGAAGAGGCTCAATATGTGTCTTTCTGCAAAGCTTCCCTGGGGGCTCCCTAGCTTTGCTTGCTGCCACAGCACTGCAGAAGGCTCAGGTTGACTCTGAGGGTTGACCTGGTGAGAGATACTAAGATGTGAGAGAGGAAAATTAATATGGACTAAGTCCCTACCATGTGCCAAGTACTGAAAAAGTGCTGTACTAAACTGGAGCTGTTCCTCTAGCGCCTGTGATAGTCACGTGAGGTACAAGCAATACTTTCTGTTTTACAGAGGGGCAGACTGAGTTTGATAAGATAACTTGTGTTTAGGAGACCATTATGATATCTAACAGGCAGTAATTCCAGGCTGGTCTCTGACCTATTTGTGGCCATTGAGAGGTATATGGCTGAGGAAGGGGCCCCTTCACTATTTCCAATGGGCCATACAAAAAGCATTTTAGGAAGGATGAAGGATAGGATCCCCATTGCGTACAGGCTGCACTGTGTAAAAGAAGAACCTCTCAAATTATGAGGCAAGGAAAGGCAGGAGAAAGAGTATGTCTTCCTTCTGGATTCAAGCAGTGCTATCACTAACAATTCTGTTGGAAGTTGTGTATGTTTCTACAGTCCCACTTTCACCTTCTGGACAATTCAGACATGTTCTATTTTCCATTATTCTCCTAACATTTTGTTCCCCATCATTTTACCACTTGAACTTGGATATGGCTGTCCTCATGGACGTGGGATACTTTAAGGGACTTAACATTAGAGGAAGAGATTTAAAACCATCAAATATAATTTCTCCACAGCCCACTAAGTCGGTCCCAGGAAGATAGACCTTCCCAGGGGTCCCTTGTGGTACCTTTTTCTTTCTCTCCTGGTCCTGTTTTGTCAAGCCTGTCCTCCTTCCAATCTCCCTGGGGTGCACCTCCATGTACCTATTGGAAAATCTATCTCCCGAGTCTCAGAGAGATCGCTGAATCTCAGATCTGTTACTCCTCTCGCCTGTCCCACCCTAATGGTATATTTATCCATGGCACTCATAAAATTAATGATGACACCTCAGGTAGGGTGTATGAGGGTGTGCAACAAGAAACATATTGCTGTTTCCAAAGACCCCACACAGGGTACCTGGCAGGGGTATATGAACCTCCATGTGTTTGCACATTTGGCAGACTGAGTCCTGCTGTTTCCAGGGCAGAAACTAGAGAAACCCCACACAGGGGAGTTCATTACACAACCTCCTTACAGACTTTTCTGTGCGGGTGCTCTTCTAGCCAGACATCTGAGTCTGTGACAGTTGACTGTCCTAGTTGTCACCATCATAATGACACTTTGTTGTTCTGCTTCTACACATCAGGCCCCCCACCCATGCCCCTGCAAGTTAGGTACCATTATTTACTGAGGAGAATACAGAAGCATAGTGAGATCATGCAATTTCCCAAAGGACAACTGGCAAGTAAGTGGGAGTTGTGATTTGAATCAAGTTTTGTGTCTGCTGTCAGGGATCCTAAGCCGGTTCTAGGGGTTGGTTTTGAGAGGTGATGGGCTACAGCCAATGCTCCATGAATGACAGAGAGACTCAGGAAGTGACTGGCACAATCTGACCTTCACTCAGAAAATAACCAGAAGATGTGGAGTTTTAGTCCCAGTTTTATTTGAATTTATCAAACTCTCTAGCCTCTTTTTCATTCTCTGTGAGATGGAGAAAGTCTTAGCAAACTTTCAACTCTCAGAATCCAACTGAGGCCAATGCCAGACTCCTGAATCCAGGAGGCAAAAATTAGGGACCAAACACACAGGGTGGCACAGGGCTGGAATGTCGATTCTGTCAATCCGTAGCTGAAACGATAAAAATGTAAAGCAATCTCTCCATGTGTCACTGGTGGCAGGGGACCACAGGACTGAGTGACCGAGGTCTCTTCCTGCCTGGCTGTCTGGAATGAGATCTTTCAGTTGACTGTTTCCTTGGGTGTTATTTCTTTACATGTGAATAAAAGCCTCTGCAGGAAGGGATTTTGGGCTTTAAAGAAGAAAATCCAGATCCATAAAACCAATTAATTGGAGCTGTGAATGTTTGCACTGCAAAAAGAACTCTAAGAAATACCTCCACCTGTGCCATTTTGCCTTTATTAGTAGTATTAACCAATCAAATAGTGGAAAGCGTGTTAAAAACAAGGGCTGGAGAAACAGGCCTGAGACATAACTGGCCTAGTGACTGTAAATGTGATCATTCACACTCCACTTTGTGAAAGTTAGGATGACACACGCTTGGTGATGCCTATTCTTCTATGAGTCTTGTATTTTTCAGTGCTGGAGATTGAACTCGGGTCCTTCACATTGAGTCCTTTTTATTTTGAGGCAGGGTCTCACTAAGTTGTTAAATTGTCTAGGCTGGGCTGGAACTTGGGATTATCCTGCTTCAGCCTCCCAGACTGCTAGGATTAGAGGCACATGCCGTCACACTTGGGCCCTATAAGCCTTTTTTAACCCTGAGATGTGCTTCTCCTATGGAAAACATCCTTGCTCATGCTTATTCAAATCCTCCCTCCTTTTCGCTATTCTGGCTTTTAATCATATATTGCTCCAGATTTTCAACAAGTATGATCAGACAAGTATTCCTATTGCTCAGTTTTTCTGTAGCGCATCCCCTATTTTAGCCCTCAGGCTAAGAATAGAGCAGCATTTCACAGGTATCAACATGCAGTTATTGACACAAAGACAAAATCAGTCCTCGGAAAAGCTTCTACAAAACTATGATGTACCAGCTCCTTGTGAGAAAATATGATTTAAGAAAGGGCGTCTGTGGAAGATGGGATTATTATTTGCAATTCCTCAAGTCCTCCCTGAATTGGAATTATGCATCAGTATCCTCTGCCCTGTGACTACAAACATTTCCACTAGTGTGAAGGTAGAGTTTCCTTCCCCATTACAAAGTAAGTCCTCCGGGTGATTGTAGGTCCTAAGCCAAGCCTTCAAGAGACTGACGTGTTTCTGCCTGTTCTTGTGCTTTTCTGATATCTGGTGTGTGTTTAGGTAGAGACTGTGTTTAGGTAGCTGACAGTCCAAAGCCAGGTAAAGTCACATGGAGTGGACCTTAACCCATTCTTCAGCTTGCAACTTAGCTATGCTGATCCAGTCTGGAGCAGACCTGTCTCCAAAACTGTGCATAGTTGGGAATTAGAGAAAGAAATATTTGCTATAGTAAGACAATATGTTTTGGAGATGCTCCTTAGGCAGCAATAGCTGATTAATACATTCTTTTCATATGGGACAGAATAGGTCATTTGGGGAGAGGGGCAGGATGACATAGGGAAAGTGTTTTCTAGGTTACCAGGGACAAGAGGAAGCTGTTCTTTGTCTATTCCACGTCCTGAAGGACTGTGGTAGCAAGAATTTTTGTGAACTTTCCAGACCTATCATTGTGTCAGACAGGCCATTATGCTGAATTTTTTTAAGGTACGAATTTAGTGGTGACCTGTACAGAGCTGAAAGGGCAAAACTGAAAGGTAGTAAGGGAATAACCTTTTACATCAGGCAAAATTGATGGCCTGATTCAACAGCCCCCAAGGCTTGTGTAGCTCAGCAACTTACAGCAACTTTCAGTGTTGTTCACAAAATGAAGTCCACTTATGCAGAGAGGGAGGGTCTCTCGTGCGCCCAGATGTAGGACAGAGTTTGCAAAATTTAAATTAACATGGGCATAATTTAATTCAATGTTGCTAATCTCAGAAATTTCCAGAGAAATGACTATAAATTTAAAGCAGTATGATCATCTTTTGGAAATGGTAATGTGATGTTTTTAGCCATTGTGGCCGTATTCTTTCTTGGCTAGAAAGACAGAATTTAAAAAATAGAACATTTATAAAAACAATACCAGAAATGTGTTTCCAGAGGGCTCTGAAGAGTGTTGGACTAGGCTTAGAAAAATTATCTAATTATCTCTTACCTAGAAAAAGCATGTTGCTGGATGTGGTGGTGCATGCCTGTAATCCCAGCACTCAGGAGGCTGAGGCAGGAAGATAGTCGCAAGTTCAAGACCAGCTTGGACTACAAAGTGAGCTTAAGGTCAGCCTAAACTGCATGGCAAGATCCTGTCTCAAAAGGACAAAAAATAAATAAATAAAAACATGTTGATCATTGGAGAGATGGAGAACAAATTAATTTTGGTCCACATATTTCAACACAAATTTAAACCACCTATGCAATTAGCTAAAATAATGGAAATAAGGGAATATACAAAGGACATGCACAGGTACACTAATTAAAAATGATTCAAATGAAGCAGAATTTATAAAACCATTGGCAGTTACTTTTTTGTCTTGACTTTTCCTTCTGTGATGATAAGCCCCTCTACTGAAATGGACCACCCAGTGCAGAGGGATGACCATCTCTGCTAAACACAGAGGTACTTAGCTTCTGAACTAGCACTTATTTCTTAGTGTGTTATTAAAGGAAAATTGAGCTGGATTGTTAGTTACATTTCCATATGAGTCTTGTGCCAGAATCTTGGAGGGTCGTCCTATTTTACTCTCTACCTCTTTGTGCTGAGCCTGGTCTCTTGAACACCATAGTCCCATATTTATAATTTTGTCCTTATGGTAGACTTACTTGGTTGGCCCACTCAGTCTCACCCACAATTCCCTTCTGCCTAGAAAACACACTTGTTTTCTTTATACATTGTTCAGTCTGTGGTAGTCTATTATAGCAACTGGAAATAAACTAAGACCTGTTTTAACTTTTTTGCCTTCTTTTCTTCTTCTGGCCTGGCATGCACATGCAAGGCTTAGAAGCCAGCAGTCATCTTGTGACCATGAGGCTACCAGCATGCAGACTCAGGTCTAGATAATTAGGATGGTAGAGCACGATGCAGTTACGAGCCTGAATTCAGCGGTGAATCAGAACTGGTTTGTACTAAATTGTGAGAACAGGCTGTTAAATTTTCAAGTATTTTGCCTGTTTGTGGTTATGCTCAGCTATCACTAAAAATTACTTTATCTAAAGTTACAATTAAATTATATTAAAAACAAACATGATACTCCACACTCATAATTTCCTAATTCTTTTACCACTTTACTGCTATCTGATGCTCTTGCACCTATGATGTGTACGGTGGAAATACTTGAGCATGATGTCCTACTGAGCATTCCATTCCAGCTCTGTGTCAGAATGTTAAACATTTATCAGCTCACTATTTCTGGCTCTGGCTGCCATCATCGAGTTACTATATCAGTTTCAAACCTTCGTCTCCTAGCAGTCTTACTGAATGAGACAAATTAGCCTCTGTATTTTTAAGTCAACATTAGTCAAGTTTTTTTTTTTATCAGCAACCAAACAACTGTAACTTATCTAACTATGAAGTCATTTTTCTCACTATACCAAACCCTGGAGGGCAATATTCAACATAATACCATAGATGTGCAGAAGAAGAAAGAAAGCCTGCTCGGAACTTAAGTAGGCAGTTAGAACTTGCAGAATAAAATCTTGGCAGCCCATGGTATTTGAGTATTACATAAACACCTGATACTTGACTCAGTTGCTATCAGCATATACTTGGTGTCAGCATATAAATGCTGGGTTGGAAGGTAGGTAAATTGATTTTGCATTCCTCTCATTCTAGCTTCTTCCTTTGCACTGAAGCTGTAGCAACAGATCCCATTACTAGTACAGCAGTTGGTAATTTAAACATGTTATATCCCTGCTTGAAGAACAATTCTCTTCAGAGCTATATGATGTGATAAACTGGCCCTGAATGATGATCATAAAAACAATAATTTAGACCTTTCTCTAAAGCTATCAAAAAATTCACAAATTCCATAACCCATAAACTCTCCAATGTTAAACCATGGTTATGTCCTTTTCACGTTTTATGAGTTAAAATAGACGAGGTAGAAGAAGAAGCAGGTACTGGTACATCTACTTCAGAGCCTGCCTGACATATGAAGGTTTGGAGAAGTTATGTTAAATGCTCAAAGTTGGAAGAAAAGAAAGAGGTGTGGTTAGATTGTAATTAGCTGTATCTTCTTATTACTTACTTTTTCTCAGAATCATGCTTCTGTGTTTCAGGCTAATTATGAGGTGCAATGCATGAAAATTATCTTTTTTTTGGTATTTAGGGTGTTTGGATTTTTTTCCCCATTATTTGGCATTGCTCCTATGGGTAAGAGGCAGATATCAAGTATTTGGGTTTTTGAACTCAGAATAAAATATTGCTAGTTGTGGTGAACTGACAACTGGCAGTCAACCTGTAGCACCCAGCTGAACTGAACTAGCATGTGGGAGGCCCCGCTGAGGATTGTTGCTGGCAGTGTAAGAGGCAGAACTAGAGAAGAAGAGAAACCATTGGGAGATGTTGGTTCTCTTGGAGCTGTTGGTTTTCCTGGAGGAGCCTGTCATGCTGGATTTCCTGATATGAACATGGCTGTTCTCGTCACTGAGGATCTCAGGACCTTGTCGTAACTGAGAATGGCTACAGTTCACTTTGGGGGAGCTCTGGTCCTTACTTTGAGCATCGCTTCCTGGCTCTTGAGAGGTAGATGGTGCACTGTTCATTCTCCTGGAGAAGCTTGTTTCACTGACTTTCCTGATAGGAACTTGGTTGTTGAGGAGCTCAGGACCTCACTATTACTGGGGATAGCTCTGGTACTTTTCAGGGAAGCTCTGGTTCTTACATTGAGCATTGTTTCCTGGCTCCAGTGAAGATCCCTCAGCCTGCTAGCATAGACCCTACAACCTGCTGGCACAGACTTTCTAGCTTCCACCACTGACTTTTTGGCATTTCCAGAGCAGATGTATGAAACAGACTTGCATGAGACATTATCATGGGCTCTAGGCCTCCAGCTGGGCTTGTAGAGGGGCACTGTTATGGACTCTAGGTCTTCAGCTGGACTTATGCAGGGCAAATCTGTGAGATTAAGATCCTCAGCTGGATTCTTTTGGTCTTTAGTGCCTGGACAGATTTCTTGCATTCTCTTTGTATATGACTCTTTGGGTGACTATTATAAAATAATCTTATAAATTATGTATCCTGTATTGTTCCCCTTGCAAATCCTGACTAAAACTAGATTTTTTTTTTTAAATGGAGATTCTTGGTGGAGAAAAATATATTGTGGCAAAAAATGAGCAGTCTGATTTTCCTCTTTCTTTGCATATGTAGTCTCATTTTAGCTCCTTCTAATTGCTCATCTTTTATTGAATAAATGTTTACTGAGCACCTAGGATGAGCAGACAGACTTTCAGTTCTGGAGAGCACAGTGCTAGGGAGGGCTGTCCCTGATTTCATAGATTGGGTGTGATAGGGAGGTGGGGTAGGGAAGACAATCAACAGATCGACAAAGTTGGGCCCTGGAGAAATTGAAACAAAGTTATGTGTAACAGTGTGGCTGTAGCTGAGACGGGGTAACTGGATCCAGTCCATAGAGATGGATGGGAGGCAAAACTGCACAAAGTCTTTGTTTAGTTTACAGATCAGGAGGTGGAAGCTTGTGATGGGGTACAATGTGGTCAAGTTCCAGGGAAGTCCTTCTTCCATGTGGAAAACCGCTAACTTCTTCTATCCTTACACAGGCTACAGAGCTTTTGGGGGTCTCTTTTAGAAAACCACTAATTCCATTCACAAGGGCTCCACCCTCAGGTGGTTCCACCTCCAAACAGCACCACAGTGGAGGTTAGGGTTTCAGTAAGTGGATTTTGGAGGGCTACAGATGTTCAGTCTATTGAAATAGAACCTAAATCGCAATGAGTGATCCTATAAAGACTCCAGATAAAGCACTGGTGGAAGGAAGTAGCCAGTGCCAAGCTCCCAAAGAGGGAATGTACTTAAGAGATTCATGCAAAAGGAAGCAAGCCAGTGTGGCTGGATTGTGGTCCATGGCAAGTTGGTGGGGAGAGACAGAACTGGACGGTTATTCACAGCTAGATAAAGAGGGATTGTTAGACATGGTGAGAATTTTGTGCTTCATTCTAATGATAGTGGAAAACTGTTAAATGTGTTAGGTAAGCCTACCCTGGTGCCACACACCTGTAATTCCGGGACTCTAGGAGGCTGAGACAAGAGGGTTGCAGGTTCAAGACCAGCCTGGGCAACTGAGTCTGTCTTACTGAGATAGTAAGAGACTTACTGAGACTCTGTCTCAAAACAAAAGAATAAAAAGTACACTGAGGATATATCTCATTAAAAAAGCCCCGAGTTCAATCCCCAGTACCACACATTAAAATAATGTTTTTGGGCAAAAAAGAGACATGAATCAATGTACACTTTTTTTAAAGAAAAGAATTTAGGAGCAAGTGATACTGTCAAGAGAATCATTTAGAATTCAAGAAATAGCTTTGGCTTCACAAGGAGTAGTGGAGATTGAAAGAATTTTATAAATTTAAGACTTAGTTTTGAGATACAGACCACAAGAGGCAGTGATGGATTTGATGCAGGGAGAGGAATCTGTAGAGAAAATTAAAGAATCAAAGGACAGGATTTGGCTCTTGTCTTGAACAACTGGAATTGAGTTCTGTTTTGAGCATTCAGTCATGTCCCACTTATCAGTGAGGACATATTCAGAGAAGTAAATCATTAGGCGATTTTGTCATTGTGTGAGCATACCAGAGTGTACTTACATAAACTAGATGGTTTAGCCCACTGCACACCTTGGTGGTATGGTGTAGCTTTTTGCTCCTAGGCTGTGCAGCATGTTACTGCACTGAATAATGCAGGCAGTGGTGGTGCAGTGGTCACTATATCACTAGGCAATAGGAAATTTTCAGTTCTACTGCAGTCTTATCGGACCACTATCATAATGCAATCTGTCACTACCTGAATGTCAATAGGCAACACATAACACTATTGGGGAGCCTTATTGGCCTGCTCATCATAGGCAGCAAAGGTCAATTGTATATAGGAGCTGGTATCCAGGGAAACAGTTAAGGACTGAGATAAAAATGTGGGACCGTATAAATAATCTCTAAGGCCACCTGGTAATCTGTGGACACAGTAGAGATAGAGAATGGTACACTAGAACTTGGTGGTGTTTCATTGCAGAGTTTTTGGCCTACTTTCTCTCTTACTCAACCTGAGGTGCCCCTGAAACTCTTCCTCTTCTTCTAGGCTCTTCTTTTTGGACTTTCCTTGAGGTACTCCTATCAGCCCTCCTCCTCCTCAAGTTTCATTATACCTGGACAATCCTATTATGGTCAGCTTAATTGTCTATATGATTGGCTTGGAAACTGCTCAGGCAATTAATAAAGCCCACTCTCGGTTGGTCAGTGTAGGTCAGGAAAGCATGGCTTTGGAGTTTATACCAAGTCTTTGACCTGTTTTTCTCTGCCACAGCTCCCTTATTGTGCTTCCTGGCTGCCATGAACTAAGAAACTGTGCTCCACTATGCCTTTCCACAGAGATACTTCTGCCTTGGTGTCAGCCAACCATGGACTGAATCCCCTGAGACCCCAAGCTAAATTAAATCACTATCTTTACATTGTGGGTGTCAAGTATTACATTCAGTGATGGGAAAGCTGACTAATACACAATTCATTCACATTGCTTCTACTGATCTATATCCTTGGCTTCCCAAATCTATGATCCTGTCCTCACCTCTCTTCCAACTTCAATTCGGTCAAATCCATTCAATTTAAATTGATTTACATCAAGAAGCATTTGCTGAACAACATCTACACATCAGGCACTGGAGCAAGCAGTAGGTTGATCATCGAGTGACTACACAGGATGGTCTAACCCTCTGTCTTGGGGTCTTAGAAGCTTGAGTCTCTCACTGTATTAAGTGGAACAATTTCTCAGTGTGCAAATTAACCCACTCATGAGAATGTCATGTATATAAATCAAATGTCAATTCACTAATTTACAATGGGAAATGCAACTTACAAGAAGAGCAAACATTTGTGTTTGCCCGATTGGCACAATTTCTCCATCTAGGAAAACTACACATAAAGCCAAATTGTCAGAAGGTTGCATGGATTATAAGAGGTAAGAGCCAGGGGCCCCAGTGGCAGGTTTGAATGTTTAATATCATCAGGATCTGACAGTGTGATGCATCTATGTCCATAGAGAAATCAGACAAAGCAAGTGTTTCTGTGGACCTCCTAGGATACTAGAAGAGAGCTTTGTTGGGCATTGCCAAAATGAATCCCTCTTAGCTTTCTTTTTCTGTGTTCTGTGATCACTTCCCTCTTCTAGCTAACGTATGTTCCCCCTTGATAAGTTAATAAAATCACTTAATTTACCACCAAGCCTTGTTTTACTAAGAAAGATTTCAGCTCAATAAGGGTAACGCCTGCATTTCTGGTTTTTCTTTTATATGTGGAAGAATTCACTTTGCTATTAGAGAGTAGATTTAAATTCTTTTTTGTTAAATTCTGTAGTCTCAAATACCTAGAATAATGTCTTGCAAATAAACATCCCATGAAATGTTGGTTAAGGGGCTGGGGATTTAGCTCAGTGGCACAGCGCTTGCCTGGCAAGTGCAAGGTTGTGAGTTCGATTCCCGGTACCAGAAAAAAACTAAAAAAAAACAAAACAAAACAAACAAACAAAAAAGAAATGTTGGTTAAATGGAAAAGTGACTGAATTAACTTTTGCCTTTGTGCAGACTTGGATAATTAAATAGATGAAAATCCCATATTTTACTGAACATATTTAGTTGACTTTAACAAAAAGTGAAAGACTGAAAAAATAACTTTTGAAGCCCAATTTCCAAGAGCCATGGTTCTATCAAAATAGCATTGTTTGTGGGGAGATTTCATGTCAATGTGGAGGCCAGCAAGACGCTATCATGGCTCCCTTCCATGTACAACTCATGCTTCCGCTGCTCTAGGACAGCTTACCGCTCTACTTTCTTATTTTGTTCAACTTTAGCTCTTCCAAGATGTAATGGCAGAAATAATTATTTAGTCTTTTTACCATTTTCCCCACTTTAAATATTGTTTTTCCTCTTTTAACAAAGCCATGGGATGAGTCAATGTCTGACTGAGTGATTGACCTAGTTTCAACTGCTCAGTTTGATAAGGATCAAACTGAGACCCAGGTCACATCCAGTGGATGGTCCTAATCTATCCCTTTCCTGGAAGGCAGCTTGGACCAATGTAGTAATTATGATCCAATAATTCCCTTTCTAGGAATTTATCCTGAAGAAATAACTGAATAATAAGCTAAAGATTTATATATAAGAATGTTCTTGGGGCTGGGGTTTTAGCTCAGCTGCACAGCTCCTGCCTGGCAAGTGCAAGGTCATGAGTTCAGTTCCCAGTACTGGCAACCACCCCCACCTCAATGAAGGTTCTTTATAGTATTCTATAATAGTACCAAGCAAATACAATGCTAGACAATATCAAACAACTTGTCGGATAACATGGCACGTTATGTAGTCAGCTCTTGGGGTCTCTAAGGTCAGCATCTGTAGATTTAATCAACTGAAGATTGAGAATATTCAGAAAAAAAGTGTATCTGTACTAAACATGTACAAAGTTTTTCTTGCTATTATTCTCTAAACAATAAAATATACCAATCCTATGCATCACATTGATCTCACATTAGATATTATAAGTCATTTAGAGATGACTTAAAGTGTAAAGGAGGATTTTGTAGGGTCTATGCAAGTACTGTATTATTTTATATAAAGGACATGAGCATTTGTGAATCTTTGTATCCAACGGGGATCCTGGAGCCACATACTCATGGATACTGAGAGATGACAGTACAAAACAGAGTATTGTGCTAAAATTAAAGTTAGGCTTTCAAAAGTTTAAAGACATGGGAAGACACTTTCTGTACACATTGTTATTTTTGTCCATTAATATCCTTTCCTTTTCTTCTTATTGCTGCTGTGTTCTACAGGGCACCAGCACTCATATATCTAGAATGTATCAGTGTTAAAATCTAATACGCACAGCCTCATGTAACCCAAAGTTCCCAGAACCTTGCTCTTGAAGACTTCTCTATGCTCCCAGTAACAGATTATAAGAAGAAGGCAATAAAGAAAGAATATACAATGGCCAATTGGGGACTATCTTGGGCCAATACTCCTTCCAGGAGCCCATGGTTGTGCTCAAAGATGGGGCCTAGGGGTGGACCGTATACTTTTTTTTTTTTTTTTTTTTTGATACTCAGAATCAAACTCAGGACCTTACACTTGCCAGGTAGGTGCTGCGCTGGTGAGCTGTATCCCCACCCTTGAGCCATGTAAAGTATTACAATACATGTAGAATTAAGTACCATCTTCAATCCCTTTGGAATCTGGTGCTGGGAGTAAGTAGGGTTATACTACTCTGTAAGTCTTTTAACACAAATACATTCCCCCCAGAATACCCCAGAATACATGGGGGAAAATCAAAGTATTAGGTTCACTTAAAGATAAAAAGTCACACAATGTATTCCTCTCCTCTTATTCAAGTCTAGCATCAGCACCAATGGGAGTGTGAGTCACAGGGAAGCAGGAACATATACATGGCAGCAGCAATGGTATCTTTAGACTGTGTCACCAGCATTAATTCTACCAAAAGGTTGTAAGGTCCATGACAGCACCCCATTCCCTTCCAGGGAACCACCCTTCAGTTTAGAGGTAGAGATTACTCCTATTGGCTCCAGGAAAGGGTTTGTGCCAAAGGTCTGGCCAATCAGAGCCTTTGGCTGAGAGATGAGCAGGTGACTGAATCAAACCTAGTTGTACAAGAGTTTTGCTAGACTTGAATATGAAGCTGAGAAAAAATTTCCAAAGCAGATGACTGCTATTTTTCTACATCAAAGAGAAAGCCAGGATGAACTGGAGACCACATTATGAAGCAGGGCAGAGGTGGGGTGAGCTCTGACCATAATGACTTGGTTTGAATAATGACATAAAATTTATATCTGATACTTACTTATAGCCCCATGATGCAGAAAATCCTGTTTTCTGTTTAACATGCTCTGAGTTGCATTTTCTGTCACAACCAAAAGAGTTCTGGTGGGCTGCTTACAATTAGTTGATACAAATAGCTGGAAAAAGTAATAAACTGCAAATTTTGCGTACAGGTGCACATAAGTAAATGTGCTAAAACATTAACAATTATTATTTCTGAATTGTGAACGTATGAAATCTTTGTTTTTCTCTTGCTTTCCAATATTTTCTGGAATGTGTCAAGTTTTCCCAAAAGACCATGCATTAATTTTGATAATAATACAAAGAAGACTAAAAACCTCTTGATTTTCTTTCTTTCTTGGTGGAACAGACTGAGAGCCATATGACTTCTCCCACAGTATCAACGAGCTCTCTCTGGTCAGCTTCAGATGAAGACCACTAAGCTCAAGTTACAGCTTAACCTTGTGTTTGGTTACGTATGGAAGAGAAATCATGACACAGAGTACCTTAAAGACTAGCACCCAAATTCTTGACTTTGTCTCTAATAAACAAAGAGTTGATCAAAAGGCCTGGTGATTGTGGAATTCTTACTAATCCACAAAGGAAGAGTCAAAATGGCTGTCCACAAAATGGCTGCTCCCCCAGCAGACTTGGGGAGGAAGTACTAGGCAGTCTGATAGCAGAAGGAATCTACATTAAACCATCCTATGTACTTCAAAGGCTCCTCATGTCTTTTGTGGCTGGCTGGTTTTGCCATCTAGACTTCAGAATAGACAGAAATGAGAGAGGAGGGGATTGAAGAGGAGAGGAGTGGAGAGGAAGGGACCAGGAAAGAAGGCCTGGAGAGAAGAAAGTGGGAGGAGACCCTTCAGGAGATGTGACTGGTGCTGATGAAATCTCCACCTCCTTCCTCCCCTGCTGTATGTGTTGAGGACTTGACTGTCCCTCCTAGGCAATGAAGTGAATTAAGAGCCTGAGTTTTTCAAAGAGACTGCAAAACTTTACAGCAGGGACTATGATAACATTTATAGGTCTCCACCAAAAGGAAGTTAAATAAATCTCCTGCCTGGGGACACAAACTAATCACCTGCCACCTTTATGTGGTGGAGAGGGAATTGATGACTCTGGAGGCCCATCCCCTGCTGGATACCCTCAGACAGGCTGAGGCCACAGGCATGGAATGTTCTCTCCATCTTTCAAGCACCAGGTCTCTTTACACCTCTCAAGCACCAGGTCTCTTTACACCTCTTTTGCCCAACAGAATTAATTGTCCCTTGTGGACTCAACCCATATTTTAAGCATGTTTCCAATTATCAGGATGCAGGAAAACTCTTGGCTTATTGGAATCTTGCATCTGTATGTCTGTCTTTCTCTCCTTGAAGGCAAACTTTGTCTTGTTATTCTTTTGATTTTCTTTCCCCTTATGCCTATCTCTGTCTCCTAGTACAGCTCCAGCACAGTGTATGTTCTTAATAAATGTGTTTTTACTTTTTGTTTCCTTCCAAGAGAAGACATGAATCAGCTGATTACTCCTACAGCAAGGAGCTGAGAATTTCCTATTCAGTAGCAAAGGGGTCCACGATCTTTGACCCCTCTGTAGCCCACTCTTATAGGAACCCAGAGGTTGGTACTGTGTATGCAAAACACTGCCTTTTTCCAGCTAAGATGCCTACTATATACAAAACAATTTAAAGGCCTTTACTTCATGCTTTGCTAGAAGGCCCCACATGAAGAAAGGATTGGACAAGAAAAGAGTCAAAGAAGTCTCCCCTTGAACTCAGATGACCTTGACACTCAGATAAAATTGTGCGAGTAGCTAGGTGTTGTGATGCACACCTGTAATTGCAGCACTTTGGGAGGCTAAGGCAGGAGGATTGAAAGTTCAACTCCAGCTTGAGAAATTTAGCAACTTAGTGAGACCCTATGTAAAACAAACAAACAAAAAACCACCACCACAACAACAAAACGGCTGGGGATGTAGCTCAATGCAAAGCCCCTGGGTTCAACCCCTAGTATAATAAAAAAAGAAAAAAAAAATGAACAAGTGATCCAAACCCGATGAGCCTCAGTTTCCTCATTCATAAATGAAGAAGAATATCATCTTTTTTATAAAGTAGTTGTGAAATTTTAGGGATTACTCATCTTCATGTTA
>NW_004955456.1:11747235-11772486 GCF_000276665.1 Chinchilla lanigera
GCTAAGATCAAGTGAAGAAGAGAGAGAGAGAGAGAGAGAGAGAGAGAGAGAGAGAGAGAGAGAGAGAAAGACTCCCTCTTCTATTCCCTGGTTCTCATAGGGGAAGATTTGCATCCAGTGGGGACATTGCCATACAAACGAAGAAGGGCTCACCAGCTGAAGTTTTGTGATTGGTTACTCAATGCTTATGAAACAGCCGGATTTTCTTTAAGTAAAACCAGAAGGGAAAGTCAGGTCGGGAGCCTCAGACAATCCCTTGGAGACACTGGTTTTCCACAGAGTAGGCAGAGCAGTGCCGTGGACTTGCCATTAGGAACAGTAAGTGATGCTCACAGCTCTGGTTCACAGCCCAGTGGTCAGTGGGTCTGGAGGTCCCCCCAATGCCTGGACAAAGGAGGTGAAGGCTGAAATTTCTGGAGGCATTTCTGGACTCTGTATAGAAACTCCGGAGACTGTGTCCATGGAGGACCAGGTCTGCACAGGCATTACCCGAGCCCACAGGAAATGATAGACCTCAGGCAGCCAGGGCACACTGTGCTAGAGCTTACATGAGACCCAAACTGGTGTCTCATCTATTTCTTGTCTAACAGATTTACAAATTTAACATTGGACAAGTGATCCAAACCTGATGAGCCTCAGTTTCCTCATTCCTAAATGAAGAAGAATATCATCTTTGTTATAAAGTAGTTGTGAAACTTTAGGGATTACTCATCTTCATGTTAGTATTTGTCTTCATTTTCTCAATCCTTCTAGGATTTCCTAGAAGAAGGAAAGTGAAGCCACTGCCTTGGCTGCCATGATCAGCAAAACTTTATCTGTGATTCTGGCTACACAATAAGCACACATTCCTCCATTCATTTGGAAAGGACTAGGGAACATCTCTACTCTGGTTTGGATGTAGTTCATCCTCCTAGAGTTCATAGGTTGGAGGTTGGGTCCTCAGTGAAGTGGTGCTGAGGTGCTGAGATCTTTGGGACATGGAGCCTCAGCAGAGGTCCTTAGGTCACCAGGGCCAGGATCCTCGGAAGATTAAGGAAGTTCTCTTGGAACCTGGAGAGGATTATTATTAAAATAACATGTCTGCCTGGGTGTGGTGATGCACGTCTGTAATCCTAGTTATTTGGCTTGATGAAGCAGGAGGACTGCAAGTTCTAGGGCAGCCTGGAAAACTTAGGAAGACTTTATCTAAAAATTTTTAAAAAGTAAAGAAAAGTGATGGGGATGTAGCTCAGTAGTAGAGCATGCTTGGTTCAACCACTAGTACTGAGGGGAAAAACAACCTCATACCTGTCCCCACTCTGCATTCCTAGCTTACAGTACTCATACTTCTCACATACAGTCTTGCCGTTGTAATGACATCTACCATAAGACCCTTACTGGAGCCAAGCTAATGTTGGCACCATGCCCTTGAACCTCCAGAACTGTGAGGTAACTAAACCTTTTATCTTTATAGAGTCACCTAATCTGTGTTATTTTCTTACGGGAACAGGACACAGAGTAAGATACTCTGCTTTGAAGCAGGCCACATAGTAGGGTCATAGTTTCGAAACATAAGATCTATGGCTTTGCCTGGCTGGTAGCCAAAGAAACAATTCAAGACATTTTTAAAAACACTAATTCCTGGGCATCTCTGTGGGGGATAGTAGAAATCATCTGTACTCTTTTTTTAAAGCTTCATTTATCTCCATAATAAGCATATGATAGCTAATTCTTAGAAGTGTCTTATATGTATGAATAAGAAAAGTGTAATATTTGTATACAGTGGAGTACTACTGTATACAAAGTACTACTGTATACAGTGGAGTACTACTGCTACATAGAACAATATACTCAAGTCATTTGTAGGAAAATGGACGTACCTTGAGACCACAATGTTAAGTGAAATAAACCAGACACACCAGCTCAAATTTCTCATGGATTTTCCTTTTTTGACTTTTATTAGTCATGTTTACAGTACTTAATGATGGCCTTCACTATAGGGGATTGGTACATGTATGTAGCACACTTCAATTTCCTTCTTTGTCCTCCTTCCCTCTATATCTCTCTCTTATTTTTCTAGCATCAGATTCATTTATCTATCTTATAAGGCATCAGGAAGTTAATTATCATATACATAATGAAAATCAGATTAATAGGCCACAGAACATATAAAACAAATAAGACAATTGTACTAAGTCAAGGTACACTTTTAGATAGAGAAACTCCAAATGTAAACAAAAGGCTAAATAAAAGGTACATAAGAGGAAGTAGAGAGCTATATCTCTTGCAAAAGGGAAAGGAACCAAGAGATGGAGGGACAGGGCAGGGAGCAGAGGACAAGGGGATGAAAAAAGAGCTGAGATGCATGACATCCATGCACCAACTCCCCATGAGGAATGTGATCCTTATGTGCTGCAAACATGTACTAATAAAAAACAAAAATTGAACAATAGCAAAAGAGAAAGAATGACAAAATTCTGTCTTTCAGCCACAGGAAAGCAGGTCATTAAAATGTGAGGTAAAGGCTATGATTGAAGCCCGTGGAATGTGCTATGGAGGCCACGGAGAAGTATTACTGGTGCCTCATGAGCAATCTGCACCCAAAGAGGAGACATTTGAGCTGGGTGCGAACGAGGAGTGCAATTTTTCTAAGTGCACAAGGAGGTGTACTTCAGAGCAAAGGGAGGGCATTTCACAGCGAAAGAAAGAGCTGGGTCCCAAAGGAGCTATTGTTAGTTTGAGGATTGATGAGTATTTTGCTGTCTGTGGGGCCTAACCATGGGCCATACGTAGATAGCAAGAGCTGAGGCTGCTGGGGTGGTTGGGGAACTGATCGCAAAAGACGTTTCATGCCAAGCAAGCTGGGTGCTTACACTCTGTTTTGTGGACTCCTAAGTACCACTGATGTGAGTGAGACAGAGATAGTAACAAGGTCCACTTAGCAATCTATATGGAGAGTGATTGGAAGGATTCAAAGATGTAAGGGAGGCCATGCAGGGCTCTTATAAGTGCCTGATGTGGAAAGAATGTGGGCCCTGGCTTATGCTAAAGCCACCACAGTGGGGAAAGCAGGTAGGGTTGTTACTACCTTTGTGATTTTCCAAAAGTGTGCGAGGCATTCACAGGTTCTAGTCCCGGCAGCTTCCTCTCCATGGTCTCCAGTCTGCACACGGCTGGGCATGACCTCCAAATGGGCCACAATTGCTAAATTAAGTATCATGAACCACCGTCATGATTAATGCAAATACGCAGGGCAGCTTTAGAAATCCTGGCAATGCTTTCTGGCAAGTGTAATGAAAAAATTAATTGAATAATCATCTCATGTAAATAGATTTCATGTGAGCTCTCCTTTTGGTGGAGAGGAGGAGGGAAAAGGGGGAGAATCCTGTGATTTATGGCTTCAAGTGGTCTAATGAATTAGGCCAGTGCCCCACAGTGAGTCTGAGTTGGCCTCCGCCTGCATTATGAGGTGGTTAGATCATTTGAGCTGTGTGGCCCAGGTGACCCCATGCAGGTCTGAGAGATGGGGGTCATTAAAATCTGCCACTCTGTGGGAACACTCTTTAAAAAGAGGCTCAAAGCCTGGTTTTATGGAGTGGTGGCATTTCTCTTTAGGAAACAAGATGTTCTATCACTTAGTGAAAATGGGTGCGGGTCAAAGCCAAAGTAGTAATGATAGAAATTAAATTGGTAGCCTCAAAGGGAGAGGTGGGAAAGGAGGACAGAAAACTATGATGGAGGAGCTACCTACAACTCATGGCAAAAGCTCCTGTAAAGGAAATGATAAATGAGTTAATACCAAGTAGGAAATACTGACTCATGCACATGAGACTGAATTAGAATTTCTGGATCTGCATAACCAGTGTGGTCCAAGTAAAAGAACTGTGAGTTACAGGTTGAGCTATTAATCCTAGTTTAAGACACATGAGCATGCTCCTTAGCTTGTGCTAAGCCTTAGTTTCCTGTATGCAAAAGGAAGACCTAGACTAATAGAGAATTTAGAGTATCAAATGTGATTGTGTATCTGCAATCTGTGTGTGTGTGTTTTCATGCATTTGCTCACAGGAAATTGTAGCTAAACTGAGAAGACCCTGGAAGGTGCATTTTCATCTTTCAGCTAGAGGCTAACGCGAAGAGCCCCAGGCAGAATGCTAAAACCTAGGCTGGGCTATTCCGTGGAAGCCCCACATACCCAGTGAATTCAGTCATAAGTGCAGTGTGTGCTGAGAAATAAACTGATATCAGACTAATTTTTTTTTAAGGAACAAAAGGGCAATATTATATTTGAGGGGATGTATTTCTTCCATTGTCAGCCTAGGTGAAAAGGGCAGATTTGAAAGGGAGAACATCCTTTATCTGAACCTCAGAGAACTGCACCCTGGACCTTGACTAAAGGAGCTAATGTCTGGGCATTGCTGCCATGGAGAGGGTGGCTGACCCGTACAACCTGGCAGCAGTCCCGAGGCTGGGAAGACAGTTTTGGCCTTAGCAGGGCAGATCTGTGCATTCAAGAACAGCCAAAGCTAATCTACAGAACTACGTTATACGTATTGTCATTCTGACTAACTCCAAGCCTTTCATAAAGTCTACTAAGTATTATAGCCTCGTCTGACCTCCATGGTGGGGAGAAAGGGTGAAAAGGCTATTCTCATAACCTGCAGTGATTTAGTGAGCCACAGCAGCCCAAGGAAGAAAAGAGAGTGGCAACAGCCACCTTTGTGGGTGTCTCCTGATTTCCCCATAGTGGGTTGTATTTTCCTTAGATAATTGGAATATCTCCCACTTCCTTTCTCATATTCTTCTCCTCCTCCATTTCCTCTTCCTCATTCTTTTTCTTCTTGGAAGTATTGGGACTAAACCCATGGTCTTCACCTTGAGCTATATCCCCAGCCCTATTTTATTTTGAGACAGTCTCCCTACAAGACCAGGTTTCCCAGGCTGTGATTGAACTTGTAATCCTAGTCTCAGCCTGTGCCACCATGCCTAGCCCACATCTTCTTTTCATATAACCTGGACAACCCTTCCATCTTCTGAGGGGTTCTGGATCACCTGCCCTGACCTCTGCAATAGTTTTCACCAATAGCATATGGTAAAAATGGTACCTTATGGGAGGGAGTCATTAAAATACAATAGACCAGGGTAATTATCCTTTGTGCCTTGTCCTTGGCAAATATTTTCTTTTGGCATCTGACCACCATATTGGGAGGAATCCCAGGCCACATGGAGATGTCCTAGGATCATCAGATCCTTTCAGATGGTTCTAGTCCCCAGCTGTCAAGTCACCCTCAGCCTTCAAGTCTTTTTAGCTGAGTCCCCAGATATCACAAAGCAATTTAAAACCTTTTAAAATGTGAACCCTACAGAATCCATGAGCTTAACAAACTGGTTATTTTATGTCATTAAAATTTTGGATTGGTCTGTTATACAAAAATATTAAACTGAAACATTCTTCATGCTTACTTTCCATGTGGGACTTCATGAAAACTTGAACTCAGTAAGCATTTTCATTATCTAGGTGTGGTGATGCATGCCTGGAAGCCCATCACTCTTGGAGGCAGAGGCAGGAGGATTGTGAGTTTGAACCCAGGCTGGGCACTTTAGTAACACAGCAAGACCCTGTCTCAAAATTTAAAAAAAATTTAAAAAGGTCTGGAGATATACCTCAGTGTGAAGGCGCTTGGTTCAATTCCCAGTACTGTAGTAAGTAAGTAAATAAATAGTCTGAATGGCCCAATATCATTAAGCCATAGAAAGCAATATATAGATAGAAATTACATATGTTGGCAAACAAAGTTCGACATGCATGTGATAGGAAGGTGGGAGAAACATTCATCTCACCAAAGACTTACTGCTTCAAAGAAAAAAGAAACACTTCTACAGTGAAAGATTTTATATAAACACATAACAAGCTATTTTTCTTGAAATAAAACTCCGTTTTTACAAGGAACCAGAATTCAACTTAACTGTAAACCAGAACTAACCACATTAATTTACTGAACCCAGGCAGAACCTGCTTCAAGTATTACTTTTATTTTTAGTACACCACAAACCAAATCAAAGTGGTTAAAAAAACTGTGAATAGAAGCATTTTATTGAAATGACAACCAAGCCTACACATCTTGTAAAACAATTTTTGCCACGTTGAAATTATTGTACTGCAAAAATACTTTGCTAGTCTTTAACCTGATAAAACCCCTCATACATAAATAAATATGTCACTGTTCACATCCCTTGAGGTACACACTCATTCATTCAAAATTGATTGGTAAAATGGTAAGAAATACATTATTGATATGAACTAAGGACATGCTGCTTCTCACAGTAGTTCCCAATAAGCCCCAAAGGGTTCTGTGTGGCATAGGAGCTGTACTTGTACGTTGATGATATATAGAACGATGGAGGATTTTAGAGTCTTTTACACCAGGGTTATTATTTCACACAATGTGTAAGACCTCAGAAGATGTAGCTCTCTCTTAGATCTCTTAATAGTTAACATAATGGAAAAATGTCTATAGTGTGTGTGTGTACAACAGAGAAGAGGGCAAAGAGGGAAGAAGAAGAAGGAAGAGGAGGAGGAAGAGAGGCATGGATGGGGGAAGAAGCAAGGGGAGGAGGAAGAGGAGGAAGAGCACAACAGTTATTGCAGACAAGGTATACCTTGTGCCTGCCTCTGCATAGTGTGGAATTGTTTGGGGGGAGATCAACTGGGAACTACATTTTTCTGACGCCTCTCTTGTATTCTTGTGAAGCCTGGATTGATCTTTCCATGTGACTAGAAATTCTCTGTGTACATTTAGGGTGCTGTGGTTTCCATGTGGTTTTTCCTCACCCCAGCTCATGTTAAAATTTAATTGCCACTGTAGCGATGCTAGTAGGTGGAGCCTTTAAGAGGGATTAATGTCACTTCTCCGGAACTGGATTGGTTCTGTTCAGAGTGAGTCCTTGCTTTAATTGGGTTTGATTAGGTACTGTGACAGGGGGCTGTTACAAAGTGAGGCTGCCTCTCCTGCTTTATCTCTTCCATATATATTCGCTAACCCTTTTCATTTTCTCTTCTGTTAGTTGGATCAGCATGAGGCTTTCACTGGCTCCATGCTCTTGGACTTCCAGGTGCCAGAATCAAGAGCAAAAACAAGCTTCTTTACTTTATAAGTCATCTGATTTCAGGCATTTTATTACAGCCACAGAAAATGGACTAGGAATGTGCCAGCACAGACAATTGTGTGTGTTCTTCATCTCATCCCTTGCCTGTCAGCTGAAAGAACACTGAAGAAGACTCCAGGATCCTAGGAGTAGGTGGTGGAGTCCCTGGGTGAAAGAAACTGAGTTCTGTATTCACTACTTGGAGGAAAGATAGTTTTTAGCCAGGAGGCACTTACAGGAGATAAGTAGGGAAAGAGAGAGAGAATCAGAAAAAGCAGGGTGAGATTTGGGGATGTATTTGTTATAGTGGCTAACGTTACCGTAATTACTACCAAATCAGAGGGAGATGTTGTATACAAAATGATGATATCAGTGCTTGACAGATAGCAGTGCTCAACAAATACTTTAATTTCCCTGTTTGAATGAATGGATGTCTACCTGTCCACCTGTTCAGAATAGAACATGAGGTAGTACATTCATTTAGTTGTAATCCCTGATTATCTTTGTAAGTCCTAAAAGTTTAATGATGCCTACTTAGAAAATCTTGAATTGTGGCTTAGACAAATGCTTTGATGGGACTTTTGAGTGACTACACTTATTTATGTAAATCACACAGTGCTTTTCAAAGTTCATTTCATAATGATAGAAAACTCATGTTTCAAGATGTGAATTATCAAAGAATCAGACAGTTCCAGATCTCCCTGCTCTCAATCATGGTGGGAATATGTTTGATATCTAACAACGTAGCCACCAGGCACTATGATATCCTCCTGTCCTTCTCTCCCCTAATTAAAATCCTAAACATTTACAAAGTTAATATTGCATATAAAGATTATTTCAGTGTAATGTAGTAAAAGAAAAAAATCACAACAGTAACATAATTTTTTTTAAAAATCTACTGATTTGGGAACATGAAATATAACACAATACCTAGTGGACTAACACAATTTTTAATTTTCTATTATATTCCTTTTTACATTGCTCTTGTGTGTGATTAGATAAATTACTTTCAAACATCATGATTTTATACAATTAATTTTTTCTTGTCAATAAATTTAAGGAAGTCACCCAACTGTCTGAAAATAAGCTATTATATTTGCATCACAAAACGCTTTAATTTGTGATGGCAGTCTGCCTTGAAAAATGTGAAGAATGGTGCCTTTTTGTCCTCTTTGGCTCATATTTTATTTTTTGAACCAACCTTTTTTTTTTTTTTTCCCCAAAAATGATTCTTCAGGGTTTAATTTCTGGCTACAGGTGAAATGCCCATCTGTGAAATGCTCAAGCACTTTTTCACAAAAGTTGAAGCTGAACCTTTAATTTGCACCTCATCTGTTGCCATTTGTGTGGCGGATTTAGCATGGGGGTGGGAAACAGGGGGGAGGCTGTCTCCAATGTTGCCTGTGAATGGTCAGTGTTAGCTGGAGTCCAGCATCCATAAACAGAAGCACAGACAGATCCTAAAAGTGGCAGAATAGAGGAAAAAGCATAGAGGACCCTCTTAAAGCATAGCATCTCTTTCCAGCTTCCCTTAAAAAAAAAAAACAGAGCCTGAGGCTTGGAAAGTGAAAGTCCAACACCTTAGTGGGAAGTGTAAGCCTGGAGCAGCAGGAGTGAGGCAGGAAGGAGGGAAAGCAGGGTGACAGCTTCTCAGGTTACTTCCAGAGAGGCTGTGTTTCTGAGAGACAGAGAGAGAGAGAGAGAAAGGGGAGGGAATTCATCTATGGACATACATCTCCCATTGATCAAAATTTGCCCTCCCTTCCCAGGCTGAGGGCTTTGTGGATCTTGAGGCCCCTTGGATCTCAACAGCAGTGTAGGAGCCTCAGGGTGCTCTGATGAGAGTACATGGCACAGGTTAGGGGCAGGATGCTGTGTGGACTGCTCACTCCTGACTCAAGAAGCCAGAAGGAGCCATCGCCTGGGTGCTAGGTCTACAGCAGCAGCAGGGTCCCTCTTCCGGCACCACACGAGTTCAAACGAAGCCTAGATCTGAAACAAGAAACAAGGCCGTTCTGTGGCTCTGGGACAGGGCATAACTAAATCTGGGACAAACAGCAAGCCCATAGGGTTTGGGGATTTTAATTAAAGCTTCCATAATGATATGTTAAAATTAAATTTTGCTGAAGCATGTCCTAAACAGTGAGGTGTGAGACCCCCACGATGCAGCCTGTGAGCTCAGGTGTCCCTTGCATCCACGCCCTGGTTTCCCCCAGTTTCCCACTGGTTGTTAGACAGTGCAGCGCTGGCTTCAGCAGGCGTGCTAATAATGGCCAAGCCAGGCAGGTAATTTGTAAGCCGCATTTCAAGCTCCCAGTGGGTTGGGCATGGAGGTTTAATTGCATCCACTGGTAATGACTGAGATAAGCTCATGCTAAGTGTGTACAGAGCAGGGCCGGGGGAAGGAGACCAGGACTGGATTGCTTCTTATCCTTGCTGTGTCTGCAAGGTGGTGTCCAGAGGTAGCCTTGAACACTGGGGTCAAGTTCTTCCCTTCGAGAGTTCAGTCGCATGTGTGCACACATGCTTCCTCCCCACTGCAAGGTGACAGGTTTGTTCTCAGCATGACAGTCCAAGGCCACTTGCCCTTGACTCTTCTGGGTTTCCTAGGAGAAAAGGAAGAGAGGTGGGAATTGAGGGTTTCCTGTGAGCACCCTGGGAAACATGGAGAGGGAAATTTAACCCAAGGAAAGTTAAAAGCTGCAGCTCAGAGAGCTGTAAACATGGCAGCTTGGAGCACTGAAAATTCTTTCCAGAAGAATTTCAGGAACATTTTTAGATGTACTTCTGGTTTCCTGGGGAAACTTAGGGAATAGGATATCTTAATTCTTAGTCTGGGTGACCTGACAGCTCACCGGCTTCAGATAGCTCATAAAAATGACACTCACCATTTGCTGTTTTGCATTACTGGTGATTGAACCCCGGACTTTAGTACTGAGCTACATCCTCTGCCCTTTTTGCCTTTTTTGCTTGTTTGTTTGTTTGTTTTTCTGGTACCGGGAATCGAACTCACCACCTTGAGCTTGCCAGGCAGGCGCTGTGCCGCTGAGCTAAATCCCCAGCCTCGCCATTTTATTTTGAGACAGGGTCTAGCTAAAGTGCTAAGTTGGCCCAGCCTGGGCTCAGACTTTCAATTTTCAGCCTCCCGTAGTTCTGGGATTACAGATGTACGCCATGGCAGTTTTTACAAAGGACTTGTTTAAAGCTCCTTAACATCAGTACCTTGCTTTGGTTTGAGGGGAACTTAGGTGTTGTTTATGTAGTTCTGTGGGCAACTCTCTTGATGGCTGAAATATCTAAGTTTATGTAATTTCCCCTGAGTTCTAAGTAGTTATCTGATTTGATAGCTGATGACTACAGCTTTATAGGACACGAATGACTTTAGTGTAAGTGATGCTTAGGGATAAAAGAAAAATAAAAACGTCATGAACCAAAAACGTACTTATTAGGGGTATTTCTATGAGTGTGTTTACTTACTGGATAAATTATAATTCAATATCTTTAGTCATTTTAGGAACATTTATCTCCTATTCATTCTAGAGTCACTTTGATAAAACCTTTTTCTCCAAGAAAATGTTCATTTTTCAGAGCTATTGGTAGCAGAGTTTTTTGGTATTTTCTTATTAAATATATTGTGTTTTATCTTTATTTAATCTGTTCTCTTTCAGTTATGCCTTTTTCAATCCAGACATTGTGTTTTTTTTCTTTTTTCTTAAGAACCATCAATGAAAGAATATTTATTTTTCTTTTATACATTTAAGGTGTACAACATCACATTTTGGTATACACGCAGTGAAATGATTACAACAGCCAAGCAAATTAACGTCTACCACCTCATACAGTTACTGTTCTTGTGGTAAAAGTATCCAAAACCTGTTCTCCCAGCAAATTTTCACTATATAATGTAATATAATTAACTACAGTCCTCATGCTCTGCATTAGACTTCTAGATTTGTTTATCCTATGTAACTATAACTTTGTACTCTCTGACCTACATCTCTTCCTCTCCAACCACTACTCTACTCACTGTTGTATATTTGAATTTATTGTTGCTGTTGTTATTTTTCTTAGATTCCAGATGCAAGTAAACGCATGCAATATTTTTCTTCAAAGACTGTTCCTTCTATTGTATTAATCGGACTTAATTTCAATTTGTTTTTTTCTTTTTCTGCTCTTTCTTGCACTTATCCTGTGTTCTGTTGCTACCTTCCTATAGTAGATGATTTGGTCATTAATTTTTAGCCTTTATTTTTCTGACATGATCAATAAAATTATTTATCTTTATTGCTTTAGCTCATACCAGGAGTTTCAATGTAAGAACCTATCACAGTTCAGTCTCAAGTTATTAAAATAGTCCCATGCTAAATTTATTCTTTGATCCACAAGTTATTTTAAAGTATGAATTTATATGTTGGAATATGAGAATCAAATTGGGTGATGCTAATGTAGTATTGATAATACTTATGTTTGGAAATTTTCATAATAACGCATTTTAAAATGCGCTTCTGAAATACTTAAGTACACTGGCTTTACAGTTATTCCTAATGACTTCTAACAGTGGAATTTTGGTGAATGTGGTCTATT
The DNA here is from genome assembly GCF_000276665.1 of Chinchilla lanigera. Classification (NCBI taxonomy): domain Eukaryota; kingdom Metazoa; phylum Chordata; class Mammalia; order Rodentia; family Chinchillidae; genus Chinchilla; species Chinchilla lanigera. Next base: position 11,758,942 of record NW_004955456.1, read on the forward strand.
AGTAGTTCTTTAAAAAATGTTAAGAACTTAATTACTTACAGTGCAATCAGTTTTTATAAATGTATCTTTAGTGAGAAGAATATAGTTATTCTGATGGGTGCTGGGGCACACACATACATTCATTAGGTCAAACTTGTTAACTGTGTAGTTCAACCTCTCTATAATTTACGGATTGCTTTATTTATATCTAGGAAAGATGCATTTTACTCTCCCACTTTGTTGTTGGATTTGACAAATTCTCTTAGAGTTCTGTACTTTTTATCTCACAAACGAGCCTATCCTATTAATCATAACAAATAGAGAATTGTTATATCTTCCTGGTGAAACAAATCTTTGATCATGATAGCAACTCTCTTTATTCAGAACGCTTTTAGCTTTAAAGTCTATTTTATCTGATATCAGTAAGCTTATTTTTCCTGTCCTTTTAATCCTTATTCACACACAGCATATGACTGTTTTTCAAATAAAAAACTCAATCTGACATTCTCTGTCTAGTATGTGGTAAATACTACTCTATTTACATTTGTGACTGATACATTTGATCTTCTTTTGGTTATTATGAGTTCTCTCTACTCTACCTTTTCTGTGCTTTGTTGATTTTATTTTTCTGTCTTCCTTTACCTTGTTTTCCAAATTTTCATTTTCCCTTCTAATGTTCTGGAACTTTCCACTCTACATTATATCTGTTTGGCCCTACTTTAAAAAATTTAATATACTTAATTAGCTTAAAATCCAAAGTAAACCAGAAGCTCTCCTCTCTGAACAATAGACCACAGAATGCTTTAAATTCACCCATTCAATCCTTTACCTTACATATTATTGTACATTAAAATTTAGTCTTAAGCTAATTTTTTAACCTTAAATTATTTATTATTTTTGTTGTTTTATTTTGCAACGTTTTAGAACTAGGGTCAACAAACTATTTCTGGGAAAGGCTAGATCTAGAGCCATAGGATTTGTGTTACAATTACTCAATTCTGCTGTTACTGCAGAAATCGTCACAGATACTTTGTAAACAAATAAGAATGTTCAATAAAACTTTATTTACAAACAGGCACTCAGCTGGATTTGGCCTGTGATCCATAGTTCATTGACACTTGTTTTAGACACTGTACTATGATTATTGCTTTCCTTAGATGCCTTCTCTAATCTTAGACTTTCTTTGTAGATCATCTCGCTTTTCCTGAAGGATATCTTTTGAGTTGTCCTTTAAGTGAAGATGTGCTAGTCACAAACTCTTTCATGATTTCTTTGACTTTGTCTTTAGTTGATGTAATTTTTGGGGTGTGATGCTAGTTTAGCTGGAAATAATATCTCTGAATATTTGTTTTTGGTAAGAGATAGTATAGGGCTGGGGATATAGCTCGGTGGCATAAGCACCTGCCTGGCAAGCGCAAGGTCCTGAGTTTGATTCCCAGTACCACAAAAAAAAAAAGAAAAGGAAATAGTATACCCTATAATTTTTATATTTGTTATCAAGCTGAACCCCTATGTTGATGAACTAGTGTAAAATACCCCATAGGAGTTATTGTTTGACCATCCTTCCACTTCTAGCTTCATAAGTTTATATTTAAAATTTTTAGACTTAGTACTGAGGTGTTAGTTAAAAGGAGGCTCTCAACACTTTCAGTTTATTTCTCTAAGCTTTTCAGGATTTTATAGTTCTTATTAAGTACTTTTGGAAGGAGCTTAATTGACATTATTTGGCAGGTGTCATTTCTCCTTGGACCCTTTTAAGATTTTGTTCTTTCCTTTTCCTGTTTTGCGAATTTACCATTATGTAATTCAGACACTCTGTTTTAGATTTGTTGTGGCTCCTGACTCTGCAGACTTTTATCTTTCATTATTTTTGGAAAATCCTTAGCCATTACTTCTTTTGTGATTACTGTTCTTTATTATGGATATTTTCTTGTCTTGGAGGTTTGATTAGAAATAGATCATTCTTTCTTTTCTCTTCTTTCAAATTTCACACTTTTTGTCTCTTTGTCCTACGCTCTGGGTAATCTCTTCCTGTTTATTAGTTCTTTTTTCAGTTGTTTTTACTCAGCTTTTGAATGCATACTGAGTTCTGAATTTTAATAGTTATAATTTTCATGTTTATAAGTTCTATTTTGTTATTTCTCAAATCCGTGTGGTTATTTTGGAAGGCAACTATGCTCACTACTAAACCACCCTTGCTGCGCTGTGGTTATTTTGGCAGTTTCTTGCCTTGACCTTACTTTTTACTCTATCTTGTATTTCTCTAAATACATTAAATGTAGCTATCTTACAGTCTGTATCTGGTAGCTTTGACAGAAGTTCATGGGACTCTATTGTATGCTGTTGCTGCCTTTTCTTGATGAAGGTGACTTTCTCATTTCTTTTGTAATTTTTAATTGTGAGCTCGTATTTGACCAGCTTTAATATTTCAGACTGATAAGGGGCACAGGGTGGGAGTGACTTCTTCTAGAGCAGGATTTGCATTCATCCCCGAAAAATTCTCAGTATGTGAAAGCCAGCCTCAAGATGCTGTGAGACAAAAGAAAGGTAAACAGATCCAGGATTGCACAAAGTACCATTTATTGGGGACTTACTGACAAAAGTGTGATCCTAGGAAGCATCAAAACTAGTAGATTCTCACAATTTGTTTCAGAAGGAAGGGGCTTATATTATGGCCAATGCAAAAGTAACTTCATCCAAGCTGGATTGTACTTGGTTTGTCTCAAATTATTATCAAGGTTATCACACACATTCTTGTTGCTGATGGAACCATGGCTTGGGTTATAAAGCTATTCATGCCACCCTATTTTTTTGGGTCTATTTATAGTGTACTGGAAAACTATGTGGGGGAAAACAGGCCTGGATTACTTAGGAACAATAATGACAGCTACAACTCAAGGTGGCTGCCCTCAAGTCAAGCTGAATTCCTACGGTGTAAATTTCTGTTAGTTGCCTGGAATGCCACCCGTATAGTGCCAGTTTAATCTAATGACCTATCTTGGGTTTTTCTGGACCAATCAGAGAGTAATTTAGTCCCATACTCATGGAAAGACTGGGCTTGTTTGCTTATTCTCAGAGAAGACCTCCTCTACCCTCTGCTTTGTCCAAGGGAAACATATTTCACATTAGTTTGGGGTTGCTTTACTTGCAAGAGGATTTTCTTTTCCCTAGCTCAGCTTTTCATTATGGGCGTAGCTCTTTTGGGGTCCTGGCTGGATGTGGAGAGTCTGAGAGTCTCCGTGCCAATTCCTAGCCATGGACATATGGAAAACGTAGTCTCCTTTTCCCTGCCAAGCCAGTAAAACCCAAGTCCAGGATACTGAGATCAGCCAGCACCCCAGGACATCACTGGCTCACAGATATGCTTCTCAGTCTGGCTTCAGTCTCTACTTTATTTTGATCCTCAGGAGCTTCCTTTAGTTTCTTGTGAGTTTTGCTGTGCTTTTGGAAGTCCATTTGCTGTAATGTATCCCAAGTCTTCTCATTTCACGGTGAAAGGTTGCTCAGAACATCTGTTCTATCCTGCGAGTCTTTTTCATATTATTTTACTTCCTTTTGTATATTTTGTACTTAGCATAAGTACAAACACTATTTTATTTGTTTGTCATGTTTAAAATGGTCAGTGGTATTGGTTCCAACAGAATCTGACTGATGTCCCTTCTCCTTGCCTGCATTTATAGAGTGTGAGGTTAGGGGAAATGTTGACAGGGAATGAGAGAAGAATGCAGGAGTTGAGTGGGAAAAAGCCCAGGCAAGTGAGCTGGGGATGTGGAATATGAAAACATATAGTTTCTACTTTCCCTTCTGCAAGTCTGTCAGAAAGACTTGTCCTATAATTCTCATTGAGGCCACCCTTGGGCTTTGAGTCATTTCCCCAATTCTGGGCAGTCCTGAAATTTCACTTTGACCAGGCAGATGTCTAGTCTGTTTAGCCTCTTACATGACTTATCCTGACTTACATGACTTATCCCCAGTGGCTGTTCTGATGCTCTTCCAAGCCCATGGAAGACACAGAAGATAAGACGCAGAGATTCTGGTCACAGGATTTTGATCTGTGGGAAAAAGAGGACAAAACTGGGTCCCTGTGTTTCTTTCCCTTCCAAGTCTCTCCCTCCCTGAGGATATCTTGTCTTATTTATTTTCTTTACTGCATTTCCAAATCCCTGTTATTGCTGAAGGTAATTAGCTTTGAGCAATTATAATCATTCCCTATTCCCTGTCTAGATTTCCTCTCAGCCAGGGAAAAGCAAAGGTGAGCCACTGAGATGGTGGGGGATGGTTTTGGTTTCTGAAGCATTTTCTACATCTTTTCCCCTGCCTACCCACATATCTGCTCAGCTTATTTCTTTAGAAATTGAAGTATTCATGAGATATTTTAGGTTTTTTGTTTATTGTCCATTTTTCTTCTTTTCTTGGAGGAAGAAGATGGTTAGAAGAAGTGTTAAATTATAAATCTTTTCTGCACTCTTTTAAAAAGGATTGTAGCATCAACTTATGGCCCTTATTCTCTGATTAGTGCCTATTTTTGGTTGATTTTAAATTTATTTTGCCATTTAGAGAGCTGAAGGAACTGTAATCCTGATTTATCTCTCCATATGTATTTGTCACTTCCCATTGCTTACACAAAATACCTGACATCCACAAGTTAAAGGAGGAGAGGTTTATTTTGACTCACGATTCAGCTGATGGTTGGCTGGCTCACGGCATGGTGGAGGAGAGCTTTTCAGGTCATGGTGTCCAGGAAGCAGAGAAAGAGGAGACAGGACTAGAACAATACTTCCAGGTCACGCCCCTCTTCCACACACCACACTCAACTATAAACTCATCAGTGGACTAATCGTTTAATGTACCAATTACTGTTTTTATTGTAAGGTACTGGGATTCATACATGAATAAAACAAGGCGTGTGCCCTCTGGGAGGTCATTTTCAAAGACATACTGAAAAATAAATGATTCCTTAAAGTGAAGACTGCTCAGAGCAATGGAAGTCTTGCTCTTGGTGATCCACAAGCAGGGCAACTTTACTCTGATGGTGGCAGAGGGAGGACCATGAAGACAACCACTCCTTCCTGCCAGGTGAGTAGGCACCAGACCAGAGGAAATGAGCTGTTAGATGGAACAGGGAGGACACAGGAGGGAAGGGGGTTATGAGAGTAGATGCAGGGAACCTGGTGACAGGTGACATTGTGAAGGATTTGCATTCCCTTCATGCTTTCCGCACTCTCCATTAGGAAAATATATTTTATCCTTTAGTAAACTGGAACACTGGACATTTTTAAATTAAGAATTATCAAAATCTCATACACGTTGTAAGACATTATCTAGGAGACTAAGGGAGATGGTTAGAAAGAATGTGGCAGATTGTACAAATGGCGGCAACCATATCACTCCTACCTCCAACCCCACGGGATTTTCTTACGATATAGCTCTGAGCTCCTTGCACCATGGTGTATCTGGGCCTGGCTTATGATGCTGTGTGACTTCTGGGTCAGGTCACTGAAGGCAGTGCAGCTTCCTCCTAGGCCTCTTGGTATGTTTGTAGTTGGTGCTCAGTTGACATGCCCTAAGGCTACCCAAGCATTTGTGGCAATATCCACTTGGAGGAGAATTCAGGATCCCATATAGCTGCCATAACTGAGCAACCCATTGAAAATTAGCACCAACTCACCAGCCAGCCTCTGTAACATCTTAGAAGGGGATCCTCTATCCCCTAATGGAGCCAACTCAGCTAATGTCACATGGGACAGAGAGGGACTGACTGTGCTGAACCCTGCCCAACTGATACACGTGAGGGCAAAATAAAGTATTAGGATTGCTTCAAATGCATTTTGTGAAGGTTTCCTATACAGCAATAGATAACTGATACCAGGAGAGAGAATACAGTCAGGCACATACATTGGAGAACGTAATTGTTTATGCAAGAGATAATGAGGGACTTAGCTAAATCACTGATTAATTGAACAGATAATTATGACATGTCAGGGGCTGTACTATGACAAGGGGATATTATATGAACTAAACGGACAAAGTCCTTTAGCTACAGAAGATGACTGACTTGTAGGCAGTGGGATAGAGTGCAGAATGGTTCCACTGAGCTACTTGATTATACTTACCTGAGGATGTGTGCTCTCTCCATTTATTAAGAGGCATTAAAATATTAACAAGGGCTTGGGAGTGGAGCCCAGTGGTGGAGTATTTGCCTAGCACAAGGGACACCCTGGATTTGATCTCTAGCACTACAAACAAAATGAAACCAAAATCCCAAACCCAAAACTCCCAAAACAAACAAAAAACTAGACAAATGCTTTATTACAGGAGAAGAAGTTTTGATGTACAAACAGCAGTAACTTGACATTGGCTTTATTTCTCTAAGCCCCATTGAGCATGTTAGGAAGCAGGTTTTTTTCTGCTTCCTTTTTTGTCTTTGTCTCTTTTCAAGAAAGCCTTCATGTGGGCACTTTTCTTGCCTGCCTGGCATTGTGTGCTTTTTAGTTCAAAGAGCTTGCTATTTGCATCAGTGCTTGTTACTTTTTTTTTCCTTAGGTGCAGAGTGGGAGGATTACCACAGTCTTCTCTTCAAGTGCTCTCAGTCCCTGATCAAAGGAAGGGTTTTAGAATCTTAGTTTGTTTGAGATTTTATGTAAGACTATTCTTGGTTTGGGGTTTTGACTACATCAGTTTTGCTTAAACATCACAGAGAAAGAGCACTAACCCATGCATTGTAAACTACAAACTCCCATATGAATGCCAATTATTTTTAATTATTTTATAATGGAATTTGGGGTTTAGTGGTATTCAGGGAGCTACCCATTAGCAAGGACGACTCACTTTAAAAATACTCTTTCAATAATTCATGTAACAATTTGTTCCTCACAATAGCCGCAGCTCCACTTCATCTTACTTCTTTTCCACAAACTATTGTCCTTTCTTTCTCCTTCCCTGAATCACCACAACAAGGAGCCATCGTCATTCCCCAGTTTGGCCTGCCAACTCCAGCAATCTGGCTTTGGTTCCTGTAGCTCAGCTGGGAATGACCTTTTGAGTCATCCGTAGCTTTTTGTTGCCAGTTTTTAAATTTTTTTGAACTCTTCTTAGTGCTCAATTGGCCTGAACTCTGCAGCATTTGGTACTGTTGACGCTTAGCCAGTTCTCAAAGCTTAGATATCCTCTGCTTCTGTGTTAACATGTGCAGTTCGTTCTTCTCTTATTGCCTTCCATGCGTCTGTTGCTGACTTTTCTTCCCACCTCTTTCTTCATCTTAAACAATGATGTTACCTAAGGTTTAGTTCTTAAATTCTCTCCATCTTCCAAGATATCATCATCTGTTTTCAAGACTCCTGTTCATTTTAAACCTAAAACAGGGTTTAAAATGTTCCCCAGAAATCTCAGGTGTTTGGCAGGTGATTGAGTCATGGAGTTGCCAGATTCATCAGTGGATTCATCCTTTGATGAGTTCAGTAGCTCAGTGTGTTGTTAGGAGGTGGGCCTGGTTGGAGATGAGTCAGTAAGGGTGTGACCTGGAAGGGTCCTCCTGCCTTCTCTCTCTGCTTCCTGGCAACCTTGACATGAACAACTTTCATCTGCCATGCCCTTCCACCATGTTCTTCTACCATGCCTTTTCTGCCTTGCATCCAGCCACACATGGACTGAACCTACTGAAACTGTAAGTCAAAATAGACATCTTCTCCTACAACTTACAGATGTTGGGTGTTTTGTCCCAGGGATGGGAAAATAGCTAATATAGACAGTCATATTCTAATGAATGGCAAAAAAGCATGTCTTTTGTCCTTAGTGTGCAAATACCAAGGAATCACTATTTTTAAAGGCACAAAAATGAACATGTTATAATCTCTAATGAACTTGAAGGGCTTACATTTTAGTAAAGCAAATTAGACATGTATGCATCTTTCAGAATTGTAATTTCTTCAATTTAGACTTCCAGTAGTCATGATGTAAAGCAGCTACTCAAGACTGAATGTAATGTGATCAAAGGAGACTGCTTCCATTGTATACTAGCGACATAAAACTGGGAAGCTACAAGGCTGACAGGAAAGGGGTTTTGTTTTTATTGGAGACTAGATAGAGGTCCAGAAGGAGATAAAACTCTTTGGTATATTGTATTTGTGTAGGAACATGGAAGGTTGTGTTCCTTAGTTGTAAGCAATACAACTATACTCCATTTAACTTAGAAAAGCAAAGAGATTATTGAAAGATGGGCAATACTTCTTGGGCTTGAAGAAAGAACTGGATAACTAGCTTTCTAGAAGGAAACATATGAACACCATTCTGGAAACCAGAGCAAGAGAAATGAACAGATCATTATGTGCCAAAACCTGAGCTCAAAGTTACTCCCACGAGAACTCCAAAGTCAGTGAAGCTTTGCAGGCTAAAGTCACAGTCACCCACCTCAGTGGAAGACAGGGATTTGTAACATCTGAGTGGCTCTTTTGAGGCATTCAGTAAAAGACTGGAATGAAGAAATAAATGAATCGAGTTGCTAGAGAAATTAAATGGCATATAATATCTTTGCCAATATTACCAGAATTCTTTCATAGATTAAGGTGAAACTTTCTGGACATTTTACTCTACTTGGTATAGTGGGTAAAATCTATTTCTGTCTAATTGGGATGGTGAGAATGCTGTAGGTAACTGTCTTACTTGGATTCAAAAATCCCCCTGGTCCTCACCAAACCAGAGGAAAATAAACTCTGAAGAAGCATCTGTGTATCACAGTGGTTTTTCACTGATGGGAGTATTATGGGATGTTGAGGGGTGCCAGAGAGGATGCAATAATGTTCCTCTGGATATAGAACACTTGAGATTTGACAGTTTCACATTTTTCTTTATTTCTGTTAAGTCAGGATCCTGACAAGGCTATATTTTGCTACCCACTCTTGCTGTTTTCTTGTAAATGGCAGTGAAAGAAAGAGGGGATACAGAGACACCTTATTAATCAACTCAGCTACAATTTTATAGCACTATGCCCAGCAGGACACAGTGAACTATCAGTGTCAGTCAGGAAAACACACTACTCTAGCGAATTAAACATGGTTAAAACTCAACAGGTGGACAGAGGCCAGACCTCAGTCTGGCAGGCACTGTGCCCTTGAGCTTGTCTGGACAGCACTGAAGCCATGAAACTGACCACCCTATTCATCCACTGGGAAGGTTTCATACCTTCAGGCTAATTTTAGTATTTTCTTTCCTTCTTCTTTTTTTTGGCGATGGGCAGGCATTATGAACATCTAAGCATCAGTTTCTTTTTCCCTATGTTTGCAGAACACATCAGCCCAAAATTAGTGGCTTAAAACAGCTATTTATTTGTCTTTTACAATTTCCTGGGTGGGGTGGGCTCAGCACAGTGGCTTTCACCTAGAGTCCTTCAATCAGTTCAGTCAGATATTGGTTGTGGTTGGAGTCTTTGGAAGGTTCCCTAGGGATGGATCTCTAAAATAGGGTGTCAGCCAGCTCGCTGTGACAAAGTACCTAAGAAAGTCCCCTTTACAGAGGAATGGTTTATTTTGCCTGATGGTTTAAGTCCCAGGTCCCTTGGTGTTTTGTTTCTTGGTCCACAGTGAGGCAGAACATCATGGCAGAAGGGTACAGATGAGGAAATATCACCTCATGACAGGCAGCAAGCAGAGAAAGTGGGAGAGAGCCCAGGTTGATAGGCTTCTTTCATCTTCCTCTTCTTCCATCTGGGTCCCTGGCTATTGGACGGTGCCACCCACAACAGGACCTGTCTCACCCTCATTTTCCTGTCCCACATAACAATCATCTCTGGATGACATGGGCACACCCAGAGTGTACTCTCACTTCCCAGGCTTTTAAATGCATTCAAGTTGAGAATCAAGACTGACCGTCAAAGGTGGGTTCTTTGCTTTCTTGGCTGGTGTCTCCAAGGAGTTAGCTGGCCTACGTGAGCCTATCTTTCTAGGAGGCCTTTCCATGGGATTGGCAGCTTCCTCAGGACATGGCAGCTCCGGGCTCCTGCAAGTTTCCAAGACCCTCCCGTAGAAACCACGGTGCTGCTGCTGCTTCTCTTTTGCTTCCTCCTCTTCCTTTTTCTCCTCTTGCTCTTCCTGTCCACCTCCTTCTCCTCTTCCTTCCTTTTTTGTAGTACAGGAGAGTGCAGGTACTATAGTGCAAGGACATTTGCACTGAGCCACATTCCCAGCCCTTTACTTTTTATTTTTCATTTTGAAACAAGGTTTCTTTAAGATGCTGAATTGCTCAGGCTGAGCATGAATTTATGATTTTCCCCTCTCAGCCTCCCACAGTGCTGGGATTACAGGGCCACAGTGCTTCTTACGCTTCTTACGGCTTAGGCTCAGAGGCTGTAAGTCACTTCTTAGTTGAAAGGAAGTGACAGGGCCAGCTGTGCTCAGGAGTGATGATCCCACAAGGGCGTGGGTACCAGGCGGTTTGCTCATTAGGGAGTCCTTTTGGAGGCGGGGTGTGCTAAGCCTCTTCTGTGTGCAGTCTCCCTGCACATGGTCTTTCTTTGCACGCTCTGCACCATCCTCCTAATGCTTCACGGTTGCCCTGTTCGTGGGATCCTCGTGCTATCTGCCTCCCTCAGTCACATCAGTCTCCCAGCCCTGCTCCTCGGCCTGGGTAACCAGCATGCAGATGCCACAGACACAACACTCTTTCCAGGGGTAGACCATGGCCGCCCAGGCCAGATCTGCTCTTTTCTCAAAAACTCTTAAAGAGGTAGATTCCTTCTTTCCATGACACCAACAGCATTTGTATAGGTTGAGTATCCTTTTTCCAAAGTGCCTGGGATGAGAAATGTTTCAGATGTCGGTTTTTTCAGAACTGGGAATATTTGTGTATGCATAATAAGATACCTTGAGGATGGGATCCAAGTCTAAACATGAAATTCTTTTTTTTTTCTTTTTGGCTTTTTTCTGGTACTGGGAATCAAACTCACGACCTTTCACTTGCCAGGCAGGTACTGTGCCGCTGAGCTAAGTCCCCAGCCCCTCTAAACATGCAGTTCTTTACTCCTTCATATACACTTTATGCCCAGAGCTTGAAGGCAATTTTATGTGATATTTTTAGGGCACCAACATTTTGACTGTGATCTGCCATGGAAGGTTTGGTGTAGAAATTCTCTCTCTCTCTCTCTCTCTGTCTCTCTCTTCCCCCCTTTCATCCTCCCTGTTGTTATTTGAGACAGGGTCTTTCTCTGTTGCTAGGCTGGTCTTGAACTTACAATATAGCCCAGGCTGGCCTCAGATTTGCAGTGATCCTTCTGCCTCAGCCTCCTGAGTTCCAGGATGACAGATGTGCCCCACCATGCCTGGCCCAAAGCTGTGAAAATTTCTGCTTGTGTCATTATATCAGTACTTTAAAATGTCCATATTTTGGAACCTTTTTTAATTTCAGAATTTTGACTTAAGTGTGCTCACCTGTACTTGTCTCAGCCACAACATACTTTGTTACTGGATGACTGCTCCACATGGCAGTTCAAAAGACTAGAACCATGTTCTGTGTGCCCCATTTAAACCAACACTGTGTCCTCTACACTTCTCACTAAGCAGTTGCTCAGAGATCTTTGTTAAAATGAATGAATGAGTGAATGAATGAACGTCCCCATATTATATTTGGTCTTTCTTTGTTTAAGATGGTTTGCTTATTCTACTGGAAGCAATCTTCTATTGGAAGAGAGATTTGCCCGAATCCAGGGAATCTGGAGCTTTTTAAGGGGTTGAGACAGGAGAGACCATCCGGTGAGATTTTTCGGAGATGCTCCCTCCTTCCTGGGATGCAAAGGGGGGTGAGGCATTTTGAACTCCAGTAGGATTCCTGTAGACTGGGGATGGAGGAACAGACCAGTGAGTGTTTTCTTGCCTGAGCCAACAGCTGAGCACAGTTGTCCCATTTGGTGGCTGCGCAGGGGATCTGGACAGGAAAGAGGCAGTTGGCTTTGGCAGGTGGCAGGTGGCAGGTGGGATATTTAAGCAGCAAAGCTGGTGTGAGTCTGCCCAGAAGCACGCCTGGATTCCTAGCACATGTCTGGGGGCTCAGACATGAAAATTTGAAAGCCAAGAGGTGTCTTATGGGGAGCACAGCAGTAACCAAGTGTTTCCACTTTCTCTATCTTTTTGAGGTCACACCGTCCTTTATTAACCAAGTGATGAATGCTCCCTGTCTTGCTGTTTAGGGTAAGTCTTGTATTTCCCTTACTTCTCCAAAGGGCACGCTACATAGCACCTGAATGTGATGCTCTTTCCCTTGAACGCTATTGGTTGTCACAGGCTCTGTCCCCTCCTCATGATTTCACACCATGTGATCCAGCAATCCCACCACTGGAATAGCCAATGGAAAGGAAATCAGTATCTTGAAGAGATATATGCAAGCCCACATTCACTGTGGCACCCCTCATGATGACCAATACATGGGATGAACCTAATGTCAGTCAACATGTGAATGGATAAAGAAAATGTGTAACATGCACACAATGGAATACTAGTCAGCCACAAAACGGATGGGACACGGTCATTTGCGGCAACTTTGATGCAGCTGGGTGACATTATTTTAGGTAAGCCAAGCACAAAAAGATAAACTCTAATCATAAATAGAATGGAGAAAGCTGATCTCATAGGAGAGAGCAGAACTGTGGTTACCAGGGGCTTGGGTGGTAGGGGCAAGAGTGGAATGAGGAGATGTTGGTCAAAGGATATATAATTATACTTAGATTAAAAGAATTTTTAAAAAATGTCCAGGCAAATGTATGGAGAGAGAAAGTAGGTAAATGTCTGTAGCCGGGGTTGGGGGAGAGGCGATTGGTGGGAGGCTGAGATAAATGGGGAATGATTACCAGTGGTTATGGTGTTTCTTTTGCGGGTGATGTAAATGCTCTGAAATAGGTTGTGGTGCCAGCTACACAGCTCTAGACCTACGAAAACCATTGACTGCACACTTTAAATGGGCAAATTTTGGATATGTGAATTATACCTCATGAAGTTGACAAAATATGGGTGGAATCATTTCCTGTTATGTTTGGGGTCTTAAATGTCCTCCAAAGGCCCAGGTGTTGGTATAATTCACGTATCTACAATTTGTCAAATCTTTTCCTTCTATATTGATTTTCTCAGACATTTTGTCACAGTGATAGGAAGCTGACTCATACACTCCTCCTCACCTCCAAATGAGGAGATGTTGGTCCTCCACCAAAGCACAGCCCACTTCACTGAAGAATGTGGGGCTGGGGAGCAAGGGAAGTTGTAACACTGAGGAGAAAATAATTTAAAAATTAACAGCAGGTATTTTGGCTCCCTGGCTCCTGAAATGTATTGACCAGCTCTCACTGTCTCTGTCATGTTTTGCTTTTTGAGCCAGGGTCTCTCAGGCTGGCCTTGAATTTGCTGTGATCCTCCTGCCTCAGTGTCCCAAGTGCTGGGATTACAGGTGTGCATCACCAAACCTGGACTCAATTCTCTTTCCTAAATGTAAATAGTTAAACAGTTTTTTCCCCTTAACTGATGTCAGGGCTATGAATTTCTCTTTAAGAAAAGTACAGTTTTCTTCCTTCCTTCCTTCCTTCCTTCCTTCCTT